>NC_083481.1:15119523-15419523 GCF_030014155.1 Tachysurus vachellii
TTTTTAAAAGATCTGTATTTCTGAAAGAAGTCGTGCGTTTCTGTGAGCCGTAATGGGAAAAAATGCAATGACGGTTCATGTGCGTTTAGCACGGTTTTAATGCGAATTTCTTAAAAATTAACGTCCTAATAACGCGAACGACACTTAAAGGTGCGGTGCACAATGTTTGAAAGCCAATGTTGACATTTGAAATCACCAAAACAAACACGCCCCTAACCCAAATGGGTGTCACCCCTGTTTTGATAGCTCCGCCCCACACAAACATACGTAATCCAGGCAACTATTATGTCGGAACCTGTTGGGGCAGCTGACCGAGGGGATATTTCTATCAATAAATGAACACAATGAGTAATACTATGGTAATACAAATGTGTTTTTGTAGTACTGTGTGTTGTACCGTGAAAGGTTTAGCTCCGTTTCTTGCAGAAGACGACGTTCGACACCGAGAACCCGAGGCAGAGGTAACGGCAGGTATCCGCCATGTCAATGTTTTAATCACTTTCTGCTAATGTCACACATGCGCACTGAACACTCGTTCCACCACATATTGACAAGACACGCCCCTTTCTGCTCATTGGCTACACGTTTGTTTTGTTTGTCGGCCCGACTCAGTTTTCTGATGCATTTTTCAAACATCGTGCACCTCACCTTTAAGAGTTTGATCTGAAAGACGTGAACGGAGCTAGTCAAAGAACCGGATGAAAATGAATCACCGTGCATGAATCATTAGACGTGAAATGGAAGTTTTCTATAGTCAAAATCAAGAACGTGTCATTTCTAGTAGTCACGTGTAAAATAAAGTACATTTTTACTTTAGGTACAGACGCTCATAAATTTCTGAGCTTGCGGTTTAGTTTAATTCGGGCTTTTGAAAATACGCTCTCAAATCCTGTCGGATGTACGTAAACAAACTGTATTAATGTTGCTCAGTGAAGTCAATTTTTCAGTTTATCCATGAGATACTAAATCAAGATGATGATGGAAGCTATAAGGAGATGTTTTAATGAATAAAAATGACATAGCTGTGTGCACTTTAAGCACACTTACATTCAACAAGCTTTATTTTTTTCTTTTCAGTGTAGCTATGTGATACTAAATCGCCGTTTGTGTTGACATTGTAATTTTATCCCACTTTATATGGAGTTGTTTTGGTTTATAAAATGATTTCGTTTTGATGGACAAGCTGAGAAAGCACTCGATCTGTTCATACATGTGCTCGACAATTTTTACACGAATAATTGTCTTCTTGTCTTCTCCAATGGATGGAGAAAAATAAAAAAAAATCAAGAACGCAGTCGTGTGCTTTAACTAGCTTGTTGTTTATTATTAACTAATATTAGCTGGCATTTCCTGGCAAATCTAACTAAAGAACTGGACGTCATCACTTTGGATCGTCTTCATGTCTTCACAAAGAATTCACAACCGCGTACCTGATTCATATCGCTCTGAAGTTCAGATATGCTCCATCAGTGTTGTAATGTAACGGAGTACAAATACTTCATTACTGTACTTAAGTAGAAATGTCATGTATCTGTACTTTACTTTTCTCTATTTAAATTTGTCAACTTTCACTTTTACTCCACTACATTTCCTAGATAAAATGTATACTTTTACTCCGTTATATTTCCACTAAGCGTCTTCGTTACTCGTTACTACAAAATAAAATCAGAAGAAATGTGTGCGACTGCAATAAGGGAGGTTTGGTGAATCACTGCTAGTAGATTGCATTACGCTCCGCACTCTCTACGGAGAAGCACAGGGACTATAACGTTAATTGGCGGAAAGCCGCAAATACGGCAACCAAAAGCAGTGAAATTTCACTATTCTTATTACCAGAGTTGTAGCACAAACAAAACATTAATGCAAACAATCCGTTCAATACTAAATAAAAATAACATTTATTGATTTGGTCTTTGTCTTGTGAATATTTTTTTACTAATGACTGCATTCATTGAACACACTGTTTGTAGAGAATGCACACATACATGAACTGATTTGATTCAAGACTGGCATCATTACATCATGCATAAAATTTTGGTGTCCACTTTTGCCATTTTAAATAATCCCATAACTTTTGGCTTACTATGTAGTCATATAATATATAATATAAAACTCTTCTTGTTTTAAATTCTCACTGAGGGCTAAAACCCCCTAAAGATGAGACCCTAGAACCGCTCCTGCTCTTATGCCTACCGAAAATCACTGAAATTTGACTTTTTACTTTTACTTCAAATACTTAAGTACATTAAATATCATAAAATGACTTTTGATACTTAAGTACAGTAAATATCAGATACTTTAAGACTTTTACTTGAGTAATATTCTAAAAGGTAACTTTCACACTTTCTACCAAAGTCTTTTTCTAGTACGATACTTGTGCTTTTACTTAAGTATTGCTTTCTAGTACTTTATACACCACTGTGCTCCATATACCCTGGTTCAGCTGAGGGATGAAGATGCTCACGCTTCAGGTGTGGACTTCTCAGAGATGCTCATGATGCAGGATCTGTTCAGTTCTGAATAAGAATCTCTTCAGTTTGTTATTGGAAATTTCCATGAATGAAAAGTAGCAGTTTGATGTTGAAAACAAGAACCAAGAACAAAGTACTTTAGCGCTCTACTAAAGCGCTCTACTGCAAATAACTTTTAAATGGAAACTTTTTGATCAACAACTACTTGATTTATTTGTTTATTTTTGCTCTACCATACGGTGGTGTGAGCATTTGAGCTTGTATTGCTGTCTTTAAGGAGTTTATGTGAATAAGCCTTCCTTGGATTTCTATGTGAGTTCCCTTCATGTTTTCCAGGTTCCTCTATTTTTACGAGTTTCCACTATGTTCTCAGGTTTTCTCCATGTTCTGTTTCCCTCCATGTTTTCCAGGTTTCCTCCATGCTCACCAGTTCCCTCCATTTTCACCAGTTCTCTCCATCTTCTCCAGTGTCCTCCATGTTCTCAGATTTCCTCCATGTTCTCCAGTGTCCTCCATGTTCTCCAGTGTCTTCCATGTTCTCCAGTGTCCTCCATGTTCTCAGATTTCCTCCATGTTCTCCAGTGTCCTCCATGTTCTCAGATTTCCTCCATGTTCTCCAGTTCTCTTCATGTTCACTAGTTCTCTCCATGTTCTCCAGTGTCCTCCATGTTCTCAGATTTCCTCCATGTTCTCCAGTTCTCTTCATGTTCACCAGTTCTCTCCATGTTCTCCAGTGTCCTCCATGTTCCCAGATTTCCTCTATGCTCTCCAGTTCCTCCATGCTCTCAGGTTTCCTCCATGTCCTCAAGTTTTCTCCATGTTCTCCCGGTTCCTCCACGTTCACAGGTTTCCTCTATGTTTTTCCGGTTCCTCTATTTTTTCCAGTTTTCTCCATGTTCACCAGTTCCCTCCATGTTCTCCATTGTCCTCCATGTTTTCCAGTTTCTTCCCACACCCAATAAACATGCTTGTAGGTGTGAATTATTTCCCTTGCTTGTTTTTCAGTTTTCCAGCCAGTAAATAAGTCAGTACAGCAAGTGCATTGAAGAACAAAGAATAAAATAAAGAGCACTGCGTTTAGAGCACTGAGGAATATTTTTACTGTTCTAAGATGAAAATAATGGAAGTTGATGGCAAGGATGATGATAATGTCGGCTTCTTGAAATCTCTCCTGAACAATTCCGACAGTAATAATTACTTGATTGCTCTTCTAAAGGTCAGGGTGGTGGTGCACACACACACAAACACACACACACAAACACACACACACACACACACACACACCCAGGGCTGCTTTGAAGTAATCAATCGAGTGTTTTTTTTTTCGACATGGTTTTGTGAGATGGAAAGAAACTGGAGAATGTGGATGAAGGAATCCCATGAAGAAATGTGTAGACCAAAACTCCTCAGAGACCCTGGAGCTCTGAGGTGGGAGTACTACACCACTTCTTCTCTTAGAAATATAATGGAAGGCACTCAGATCAATCCCATGTTCTCCAGGTTTCCTACTTGTTTTCTGGGTTTTCTCCTTGTTCTCTTCATGTTCTCCAGATTTCCTCATTGTTCTTTTGTTCTCTTCATGTTCTCCATGTTTTCTCCTTGTTCTCCGGACTGCAATTCCTAGAACATCATCTCAACATCTCATATGTTCATCATCTCTAGAGTTTTAATCTCACTGTATATGAACAGACCTTGGACATTCACTCAGTGCAACATATTGCTCAGTGTTACCTAAATATAAATGAATTTACCAAACAATTTTTTTACTTGATTATTTTATTTTATTTCATTATATTTTATTTATTTATTTATTTATTTATTTATTTACTTATTTCTTCTTCTTCTTCTTCTTCTTCTTCTTCTTCTTCCACCTCCTATTATTCATTCATTCATTCATTCATTCATTCATTCATTCATTCATTCATTTATTTACTTATTTATTTCTTCTTCTTCTTCTTTTTCTTCTTCTTCTTCTTCTTCTTCTTCTTCCTCCTATTATTTATTTATTTATTTATTTATTCTTCTTCTTCCTCTTCTTCTTTTTCTTCCTATTATTATTTATTTATTTATTTATTTATTTTTTCTTAGTATTTTCCTTCTTTTTTATCTTTTTTTTTGCTTTCTGGGTCATGTTTTCTTGTCTCTGCTACATTTTGCTGTTTGCTAGTCACCTGTCCTCTTGCCGGTATTTTTTATTTGATCCTCTGTCATGATTTGGAGCTGTCTGCTTTGGTTATAAAACTGTTTAAACTGCACTTGGATCCTTCTCATCCACCTCCATGGTGTGACAAACTAACACTTCATTTTTCCCCTTTTCAAGTAGCATTCCAGCTCTAAAAGTTTCATCAATGTTTGAGTGCATATATATTCATATATATACACTTTTTTTCTCCCCTGTCCATTTTAATGAGTAGATGAAGCTGTAATTTGAATTGCAAGTAGGCTGAAGTGGCTGGGGTTTGAGTCAGGGGTCAGGTCCCTCATCGACAAGGACATTTCTAAACTGCTAATGGATTTCCATCACGCATGCATATTATAGCTGCAAAATGCTAATCCTTTCACTCAGATCGAGAGTCCTGACGCTGCACGTCCTCTTCCAAATGTTTCTTTAGGTATAGCTTTCTCACGATGGGTTTATTTTACAAGCACAAGCACAGCACAAGCTACAGCAGCATCATCGCATCATTGCATCTGTAGGCAAAATTGTAAATGCAATTGAAGTGTGTAACAGGAAAGGAGAAGTGGCATACTCGTTTGTTCATAAATTCAACCCCACGTAATATCTTTTGTTCACCAATGTAGAAGAGCGTGTTGCCATGCACGAGCATGAACTGAACTGTCAATAAACCTCCAGTCAAGAAGAACCGCAGCTTAAGGGCGCAGTCATACCTATTAGTCTGGATCACAGTAAAATTAATACTATTGGTACGGTTTGGTTTCACATGTACATGGTGCACTCATACTATTTTTTTATTCATAACGTGGAAAAAGGTGAACAGACTTTCAAACAAAGGTGTGTGGAAGTTTTTTTCTATTTTTTTTAGTTACTGGTCCAAATATTCAGAACACATCACTTTTCTACTGAACTTCATCTCTGAAACTCAAAATACAAGGGCATGTTTGATTCGCTGAGTCGATTCAGAGTCGATTTAATTTCTTTCTTTTATTGAACAGCACTAGAAAGCAGACATTTCAATATTTCTGTAGAACTTTAGAGCAGGTAGGTTCTACAAACCTCAAATACAAGGAAGGGATGTTTGATTCTCTGAGTCGATTCAGAGTCGATTCACTCTTCTTATTGTAATTGAACAGCATTAGCATTCACTTGAAAGCAGACATTTGAATATTTCTGTAGAAAGTCTGTAACCCAAAATACATGGCATGTTTGATTCCCTGAGTCGATTCAGAGTCGATTCACTTCATCGCTGCAATTGAACAGCACTAGTGTTTACTTGGCAGCAGTCATTTGTAGAATTTTGTAGAATTTCAGCTCTGTGCTTTAGCGTAGTTTTAGCAGATCACATCTTTAAAAATAAATGCTGCAATCCAAAATACATGCCATGTTTGATTCACTGAGTCGATTCAGAGTCAAATTTGTTTTCTCACTGTAATCAAACAGCAATATCATCTAAATGATCACATAAAACTCACACATTCTTAGCTACATGATTGTTTATCTTTCCTAAAGCTTTGTTGCTGTAAGAGTGTTAAATCTCAGATGAATCAGCATGGCATTCAGATCGCTTTTACACTGCCGGGTTCCACTGTTAGGACTTTCTCGTTTTGCTTTCCTGATATTCTTCCCCCTCTATAGATAGCTGGACTCGTTAGGAACTCGCCATGCTTCCGTAAATCCTGTCCGGATCAGATTTAGGTGAAATGATTGTGTTTGTGCTGTAATGTTTGGTCAGGCATACACATGCTTGTGCTTTAGAAATCATTATCTGGCTGAAAAATGGAGCACTTTTCCTGCCACCGCATGCCATGAGGCTGTGTTTCAATACTATTTTTAACCACAGACATGTAAAGGGAGGATAAAACGGATGCAAGCACAGTTAAGCTTTTATTGAAAGGCATGCAGACAAATCCAAAACATGAATCAGGATCAGAGCAATGCTTAAAAAAATGAGAAATACATAACAACCCTCACAACTCAGTGTTTTTTTTTTTTTTTTTTTTTTTTTTTTAATCAAAAAGCTCATTAACATGTCTAAGTAAAGATGGAGAGAATTGTCCTTTTTTTTACTGAAAATAAAATTGAAAAGTTTTCTGCATCTGCATACGTGATTGAACTGTTTTATGAGCTATAACTTTGCAATAATCTCTCTTCCTTTTAATTAGCACAGCTTAATATCATTATTTTGCTGATTTACACATCTTCAGTTCAATTAGCTGAAATAAGATTTCTTGCAATAATCTTTCACAGCTTTTTATCGCGTTTATCTTTCATTTTTATTGTTAGAATTCTTTATTCCACTTTTCTTTGTTTGGGAGGTCTATTGTTCTTTATAAAGTACCCCCCCACCCTCCCTCCCCCCCCACACACACACAGGGAAATGCCATCTTCACCACACATTTCAAGTTCAAAACAAACTGGTGTAGAGAAGATTAGAATGTGACAGTAGCACAATGTTACTGACAAAGAAGTCCATCAAATATTTATCTAAAATTCCTCCTACGGTTGTTGAGCTTGTTGAATGTGCTTTCGATGGCATTATTCAGCAGTGACAGGAGTAAGGTGCAAAAGTGGCCGATTTCATTATTTATAGTAAAATATTTTGGGGGAAAAAATTGTGCTTTCTTAACATATAAAGAAAATCAGAAGTGTTTTGTTTGGTATTAGAAATTAGAAAAAATTCGTAATTTTTTGTTTATTATTAATTAATTATTCAATTTATTCATTTATTTATTGCTACCGCTCCTGCTAATAATAATAATAATAATAATAATAATAATAATAATAATAATAATAATAATAATAATAATAATAATAATAATAAATATATCTGCAAGCAACAATTAACAATCTTTTCTGCTATTTCTCTATTTTTTTTCTTTATATTTTTTTTTATGTTTCTCTCTTACTCTAGCCCTTAGAGACAGATGTTAGAGACCAGAAGCCACTGGAACCAACAGTTCTTGTTCCCAAGCGCATACACTAAATTTGATAGCAATACATCAAGCTGTTGCTGAGACATTGCCTCACCTCCTGTTCTCAGTAGCTTTCCCAAGTTTTACTCAAAAATGAACTCAAAACAAGTTTGTTAACATCAGGTCAAGTTGCTCAGTGTATCTTATCAGGCCTTATTTCCTGTTTGGTGACTGTTGCTTGTTCTGGAATAATCGTCCTGCACACCAGAAAGAGCTAAGAAATGGGTTTTTAATCATGGTGGTCTCACATTATTTCGGTAATTTAAATTCATTCATTCATTCATTCATTCATCTTCTACCGCTTATCCGAACTACCTCGGGTCACGGGGAGCCTGTACCTATCTCAGGCGTCATCGGGCATCAAGGCAGGATACACCCTGGACGGAGTGCCAACCCATCGCAGGGCACACACACACACACTCTCATTCACTCACACACTCACACACTACGGACAATTTTCCAGAGATGCCAATCAACCTACCATGCATGTCTTTGGACCGGGGGAGGAAACCGGAGTACCCAGAGGAAACCCCCGAGGCACGGGGAGAACATGCAAACTCCACACACACAAGGTGGAGGCGGGGTGGATTGGCTTGGCTTGGCTTGGCAAGGAAAGGAAAAATAAAGAAAACTTTATAAAAAAACATGGTTATACTTTTGAAATATACTTTATAAGTATTTATATATACTTATTTGACAATAATCAAAGTCATTTCACTTGCTTCAATCTATTTTTTCATCATATTCCAAACTACTTCTAATACTACTACTGTAATAATAATAAATAATAATGATGAGCGAGAGCTGTTGTAATCATTTACTTGGTGATTTGAATGCTCTCTGGCTCCATGCATTTCATCTTCATGGCAGATGGTTCCACAAAGAGCACTTTGTTATATTTCTCAGCTATCATCAAAGCCCATACATGAACATTGTCTCAGCAGGGTGGCATCTTCAAAGGCGCAAACACGAACGTTAGCTGTTTTATATCGTTCACCTTCTGCTAATGTTGCAGAAAGTCAATGCCCAAAATCTACACAACAGTTTCTCTTTCCTCACGGCGCTTTCGAGAACAAACAACGCAAATGACAATGTTCACATCTGTAGGCTTTTCTTTAGGGACACGTTACACAGCCCGAGGTCTCGCCTCGTCTCGCCTCGCCTCTGCTAATCAAATTGCCGCTTTCCTCATTCACTTTATTTCACTACGTACCTTGTTGCTTAAGATTAGAACCGTAGATACAAAGGGAAACAAAAGCACAAGTACAAAACTGTTCTCGTTGAAGAAGTTATGATGAACAGACTAAAAAAAAGTTAGTTTAAAGACGCTGGAAGAGTTGACGACTTTGTGAATGTTTTGAACATGGGCTTTATAAGGCCTTAAGAAGGTTGGCGGTTAATTAACACTAATAGCATCTGCTGGACAAAGTAAATCAAGGATTATAGATTATTACTAGTTCAATGATCAAAGAAATCTCAGAGGTCTGAAGTGCTTCTGTTGGAAAAAATGATTAAAAAATAGAATTCAGGGAATTTTATTATATACGTTTCTCATAATTAAAAATAAATAAATAAAATATATATATATATTTTAAATATTAAATATACATTTCCTAATGTAAGAACATGGCCTTTATTCAGTCAGAAACTTTTATCAGTATTCAAGTTCAAACTTCTGCAGTTTCTTAAGGCAATTTCATTCACATCTACATCCCTAAGTATTCTTGAGTAGAAGTATCTGAGTACACCACGATTAGTACACCACCTTAAAACACAAGCACTTAGCGTTAAGCTTGGAAAAAAAATGCTGGAAAATAAGGACAGTTTGTTTATAGATATATATACACTCACCGGCCACTTTATTAGGTACCTTACTAGTACCGGGATGGACCCCCTTTTGCCTTCAGAACTGCCTTAATCCTTCGTGGCATAGATTCAACAAGGTACAGGAAACATTCCTCAGAGATTTTGGTCCATATTGACATGATAGCATCACGCAGTTGCTGCAGATTTGTCGGCTGCGCAATCATGATGCGTATCTCCCGTTCCACCACATCCCAAAGGTGCTCTATTGGACTGAGATCTGGTGACTGTGGAGGCCATTTGAGTACAGTGAACTCATTGTCACGTTCAAGAAACCAGTCCGAGATGATTCATGTTTTATGACATGGCCTGACATGTCCTGTTCTTAGCTGTCAGGAGTGGCACCCGGTGTGGTCTTCTGCTGCTGTAGCCCATCCGCCTCAAGGTTCGACGTGTTGTGCGTTCAGAGATGCTCTTCTGCATACGTCGGTTGTAACGTGTGGTTATTTGAGTTACTGTTGCCTTTCTATCAGCTCAAACCAGTCTGGCCATTCTCCTCTGACCTCTGACCTCTGGCATCAACAAGACATTTGTGCCCACAGAACTGCCGCTCACTGGATATTTTCTCTTTTTCGGACCATTCTCTGTAAACCCTAGAGATGGTTGTGCGTGAAAATCCCAGTAGATCAGCAGTTTCTGAAATACCAACAACCATGCCACGTTCAGAGTCACTTAAATCACCTTTCTTCCCCATTCTGACGCTCGGTTTTAACTGCAGCAGATCGTCTTGACTAAATGCTGTTGCTGCCATGTGATTGGCTGATTAGAAATTTGTGTTAACGAGCAGTTGGACAGGTGTACCTAATAAAGTGGCCGGTGAGAGTGTATATATATATATATATATATATATATATATATATATATATATGTATATATATATATATATACAGTACATATATATATATATATATATATATATATATATATATATATATATATATATGAGATGTTTCGCTATGGCGACCCCTGAAGGGAAAAGCCGAAAGAAGAAGAATATATATATATATATATATATATATATATATATATATATATATATAGTGGTGTTATTAAAGCGTAAAGTGTTTTCCAGCTTTCCTTTTTTCTGTGCCTCTTTGCATATTCGTTAAAATCAAGCCAGAAAACCTCTCCATGTTCAAGATGTTTGTTTTTAATCTTTTTTACTTCCTGTAGAACTGATGAGGTTGATAGAAAATTCCTCTCCACCCAGTTTTTCTCTTTGAATTCTGGTCTAGAATGTTCCGATCGTCCCTCTTGACCTTCCTCTGATTTGAAACACACCATCTCCGAGTCGTTCCTGATTGAA
Source organism: Tachysurus vachellii (assembly GCF_030014155.1). Taxonomy (NCBI): domain Eukaryota; kingdom Metazoa; phylum Chordata; class Actinopteri; order Siluriformes; family Bagridae; genus Tachysurus; species Tachysurus vachellii. Next base: position 15,130,315 of record NC_083481.1, read on the forward strand.
ATCTGACAGAAGTGGCTTAACGCTTTGACATATCAGCACCTCTGCCTGCTCTGACCCCCCCTTGAGCTGTAAAGCCACTTTTTATTCTTTCTTCTTCTTCTTCTTCTACTTCTTCTTCTCTAACAGTTCCTTCAACCCATGGGAGAGACCTAGAGTTTACTGTGGTGTATCGATTGCCGTCTGCCCCTTCTTGTTTAATCAAATGAGATCTGGAGGATGTTTCTGAATTGAAGCTATCGATTAGCTGAGACGAAGCTGTCAATTCCTGTCCGAGGGGTTGTTTCTGAGGAGTGATGTTTGCATGTATGGGTTGAGAATTTAAATGGATCTGGCACAATGGATCAATGTGTTATTTTTTTTTTTCATTCTCTCTCTTTTTTTTTCAAAGCCTGTCACCTGGGAATTGGGTACTTTGATCCAAATCCATATAATTTGTCACCCGTTTTGCTGAGACGGAGTTTTCTCATCCCGCACTTGTTATTCCGAGGCTGCCTCAATCAATGAGAGCTTTGTGAGTTACCCATCTTTTTTTTTTTGTTGTTGTTTTTTTAAAGGCACATCCCTCTGACATACAACAATCACTGCTAGGCTTTTGCGTGGCACAGATTTGTTTCGAACTTTAATCAATCTCACAATATCCGTGAAATTGTACGGTGACGGTGGAGCAATAATAGGGGAAAAAAAAAAATCAGCAGCATCAGCACGTCAAGAGATAACCTCCCTTATCGTACCTATTTGTTCAGGATAAAAGAGAAAAAAAAATTACTTTAATGTTCTACCGCTAAAAAGGCCACATCTTAGGACTGGCTTTAGTTCTATAGACACCGTATAACTATTTTATAGGATTCTTAAACCCTTCACATCCATACTTTGGATCCTGGAAGCTTAGGATGATCCCGGGAAAGAGCCGATCCATGAAAAAAGAACAGGTGTATTCATTATCTTTATTCCAGAAACCTTTTCTCTGCGGCCCTTGCGCTTTATTTGAAGGATGTACCTTAAGACCGTTGATTCTGTCGGATCTTGTGGACTTTTTCTTTTTACCTTGTGTTGCAGATCACCAGCTGAGGCTTTACAAGTCCATAATCCTACCTGACAGCTTAGTGATAATTGTGCAAGACAAGACAAACCCAAGACACCTGCAATCGAATGAGCAGTGCGCTAGTTATTGACGGGGTAAAGAGAAATCTCCATCAAACTTAGCTTTAATGCCTCTCAGATACATATATATATATATCTTGATATAGAGTGAGAAATTGCCTCTCATGACCTGCCACAACAACATTTACGCTTCCCGTCATGCGCGTTTTCTCATTTTAATTGCCTGATAATTTGCCACTGTTCGTCCCTGAGAAATAAATTCAAGCTTTTTTCCAGGGTAGTTTTCTGTAACACAGCCTTGATGCTAAATCAGGGTTTATAAAACTCTTCGCAGCTCTCTCCAAACGAAAGGCCGTATAGATAGACGATCTCTACTTGAGCACCGGCTGTAAATCTGCCTAGTATTTAAAAAGACTCGTGTCAGGTTTATGGAGCAAATATGAAGCCATGCAGGTACAATTTCAAGCCCTGCTCCTCCTCTAATATGTTTATTCATCATTCTCTCGCAGTGTGTCTCTCCGGGCTTGAGTGATGGCTTTGGCGATATATTAGTGTACGCTTAAGTGGATCTTTAACATTTTACACACAGGACTTTGTTTAAGATACGATTTCCCGATTCGTTTCATGAAGATGAAGTCGTTTCGAATTCAAATTCAGATTTTAGTTCACATACACAAGCAGAAAAAAATTATTTATTATTTAATTTATTATTTAATATTATTATTAAAATTATTATTTAATATAATTATTATTATTTTTTTTATTGTCATTATTTTTATTATAAGGTCCAAAAGTGCTATGCCATAATAATAATAATAAAAAAAAAAATCTGTAAAAGCTAGAAATGCTGCCTGGTATATAAGTACTAAGATAAGCTACATTGTTTGTTCCTTTTTTTTTTCCCTTTTCTCAGCCTGACTCCGAGTCTGCTCTGGATGATGTACGATGTAGGCAGGATGTTAAAACAGTCAGACATTTTGTGCCAGCGGCACGGTCTGGGCTGCTAGCACACAGCTTTTGTTCCTCTGAAAGGAACATGATGAGGAGCATTTATTCCTCTTGCCTTCTTTGTGCTGTGTCGGTGTTACGCTGCGGGTTTTTTTCCCGTCTGTGTACCAAAACTCTCACATGATTGTGAATCATTTTTTTGGTGTCTTCTTCAGTCGAACACTGGAGTCAGAGGCACGCCGGAATCTCTTTTAACGCTCTCGAACACTTCCGACGTTCTACTAGACGCTTATCTTTTGCTCTTTTGGAAGACAAATCTCAAAGAAACTACAGGAATACTTTTTATAAAGCCCTTATTCATAAATCATCACAACTCGGAGTTATAATTCTTTCTAAGTTGACAGTAATTCCTTGGAAACTTTCTTCATGAACTCCTTTTTCATGAAGCTTTAATGTAGGCTTTAAGTTTATTGGTAACATATAATCACTTGGTTATAATCCCCTGTGCTGTACTGCATACACTTAATAATTTCATAAAGCAAATATGCTGCAGTATTTATTAAGAGTTACACATAAACATGAGATAAACCTTACATTAAACTTTCATGATAAAGCAAAATGTATTTTATAATAGAATTACGTTTAATATTAATTTGAAGTACATATTTTTTATAGTCAATAGACGCAGACTTATAGATAGAAACAAGACTAATAACGTAAATACTATCCTAAAAACATTAAATCAAAACTAAAAGCATAAAAACACAATTAAAAACTTAAAAGCAAAACTAGCAAGAAAGCATAAAAACAAGCTAAAAAACAAACAAACATGAAAGCAAAACTTAAAACATTTAAACAAAACTAATAAAATAACACTATACTAAAAACATAAAAACAAATCCAAAAGCATAAAAGCAAAATAAAAAAACATTAAAGCAAAAGAAATAACCTACGATCCTAAAAAAACAAACAAAAAAAACAAACAATAAAAGCAAAACTAAAAACATTAAAACAAAACTCAAAGCATAAAAACAATCCTGAAAACACAACTTTAAATCTAAACAAAACCTAAATATAACTTTATTTGATTTATGGGGCATTATGTTAAACCGTTTATAAAAACATTTACAAGGAATCACGGCCAACTTGCAAAGATTATACTGACACTATGTGTTACAACATGGTTATGTGTTATCAAGGAAATGGTTATAGCACATTTTTAGAGGTTTATAAAGCATTATAAGAAATAAGAATTGTTATCATTTTACATTTAAAACTTACTGCTAGGTTAAATTTTGAACTTTGATCAACATACTGTAGAAGGTGTGACCCAGGATGATGTTTTTCATGCAATCTGCTCACCTTCCTGCATATTTGCCTTGCTAATCATGTGTGAAGGATGATTCTGTAGGCCAAGCTGGAGTTGTCGGTCATCCTGAAAGCAAAAGAGGGCCACATGTGAAGTGTGTGTGTGTGTATATGTGTGTGTATGTGCACTCTGCCATTAACCTGAGTGAGCAGCAGGTTGTGCAGAGTGCTGATGAGTGAAGTTCTGGGTCAGAGAAGCTCACAAAATCAACCTTGAATTGCATGATATTACGGCTTCAATCATGGCCACCGTTTTCCATGGAAACAGCAGTGACTCTGGACATGGAGCACAGTGTATGATGGCATCTGGGATTTTCTTGTGGACTTACTCAAATTTAGAAAATAATAGATTTACTTTTAGAGCAAAAATAAAAAACAACAAAACCAAAAAGCACAACAGTAAAACTTTAAATAAAAACATAAAAGCGATACCAAATAAACACAAACTAAAAACAACAAACTAAATATAATACACATATAAAAACATGACTGAAAAACACAACACGACTAAAAACACACATTAACTAAAAAGAGAAAAACTAAAAACACAAATTCATAACAAAACTACAAACATAACAACAAAACTAAATACACAAAACAAAAATTAAAAACTTGTGAAAAAAACTAAAAAATACATAAGGGAAAAAAATAAAAATACAAAATAAAAATTAAAAACAAGAAAAATATATAAAAAATGCAATTTTATCACTAAAAACAAGAAAGCAATCTAAAAATATAACTTAAAAACTAAAAACCTAAAAAACATATATAAAAATACAATTTCAAAACTAAAAACATAAGATAAAATCTAAAAATGCTATTTCAGATATAAAAACATAAGGAAACACACAGCAGCATTAAGTATATACAGTACGTAGTTAAGGTTCTTACTGAACATCTCATAATGTTGTGTCCACTCATGTCCTGACATGTTTTATTCTTTACTTTACACGCACTTTATGGCTAATTTGTTTCGTTGTGATTTCAATCAGCTCTCTATAATTATATATATTTCATTGCATTTGAGTGACTTTATTTTGACAGAAACTGCAGAAAAATATGTTTCCATATTTTCCATCACCAATAGTTAAGAAAACGAGTTAATAACAAGTTAACAGTTAATAAGTTAACAAGAAAAAAAAAAGAATTCCTTTTGTTTTTATTTTAACGAGCGTGTTTCCTGTTATCCGTAGGCTAAGCTAAAATGATTCCTAAATACTCTAACGGTGTAAAAATGAACACGTTGCCCAGTTTACTCCCTTAACAACCCCTTATGCGACTTCCATATTCTGCCTTATTGCGTGTCAGAGTCTTTAATTGTATTTTAATTACATATATCTCTACTTACTCGCTCTCTAATGCAATTCCGATTCCCTTTACAAGTCTCCTTTTATTAAATAAGCGATCAGATCTCTACCACTTTGGAAGCTTGGAAGCCGTCCTGCAGCGTCGGGGTAATTTCAGCCTGATCCGAGATTATCCCAGTGTCTAACAAAATACCCAGTGTGTGTGCTGGTTTGAAACCCGGCGTTCTTTTATTTCACTACAAACCCTCCTTTATCAGCCGCATTGCCTGTTTTTTTATTTTTAGAATAATCATATATAAAGTATGTGTATGTTTTATGGTTCAATTGCAGAGTTTCATTCTTCTTTAGTTCTTGGGGTAAGTAAATCCCGCAGGTTCTGTAATTAAACCCCTCGTGTTCAGATCTCTGATTCTCACCCACCATCTTGGGGAACGGCAGTGTAGAATTTAGGACCTGTTTTAGTCTCAGTACAGATTTTTACTGATGAATTTCTCAACCAGGATAAATGTGTCATGCTCCACTATAATACATATCTTCGCTGTCAGGCGGAATCCTCGTATCTCCAAAACCGTTATTTTTCAGGAAATTAAAAAAACGCTGTACCTTATCTGCAGTGCACAGGGTTTAGTCCGCGTTACAGTGGATTGTCTTGCGCTAAATTCCTGTCCTCAGACGAGTACCAGAACTAGCGGGGGTCAAGATTTTTTTCTTTGAGCCCAGTGTTTTGAAGACATTTACCTCAGAAGAAGTGTTGATTCGTTGCGACTCTTATTAAGGAGAAATATGCCGTGAAGCTCTCCCACGGAGTGAGGAAGAGGTGGACAGTTGAAGTGTCCAATGGAGTTATGAGATTTGCGCTCAAGCTATTTTCAAGACTTTAGATTGGTTAATAACTTGTAAAAATAACAGACCCATGTGGGGACTGACTAATAGCATCGATATGTGAAAAAATATGAAATTGACCAAATTTGGACATACGAGGTTTCCGCCCGACAGCGACGATATATAATATTTGATCAGAAAATGTTAGAAATCAAAGTTGTCATGACAGTAATGCAGGCAAACATACTGGATGTGTGACTAGTGGAATTTCTGATTGGATGAAGTATCCATGCAAAATAGATATGGATTTTGATTAGATGTAATCACCTCCTGCTTTGCTGAACTGTCCAGCTCAACAAATTGTGTATGTGTAACATGACTTCTTCTGTGCTGTAAGTTGGCACATGAAGCATTAAGTGCATTAAAATTCTGAGTTTAAAATATCTGACCTTAACATATGACATATTCCAACTCTGACTGGACAACCCAGTCCACCGTCTCCAACTCCTGTCATGCACAATCAGAAGGTTGTGAGTTCATATCCCAGGACCTTGTGCGAGGCCCTTAACCCTCCTTCTGGATAAGGGCATCTTCCAATTGGCAACCGAATGCCTACAGTATTGTGTCCTACAAACATGGCTACACCGACCAGACTTCACTTCCCAGAATACACACACACTCAGTCTCTGAATTTCCAATTTCACACTTTCTCACAGTTACGCTGTGTTTACAACAGACTCTCACTCATTCACACACTTACATAAGCAAAGCCCTTTTCTTACATGTTTACAGTCCTGACATTGACCTTATTTCTGCCTGTGGTTTGGCATAGCTCTGTTTATCCTGCTTGCTGATCCCCATGACACTTTGTCTAGTGTTTTGAGTTTTAGAAAATAAAGAAAAGTTAAAAAAGAAAAGGAAAAAAAAAAACTGGATGTGCCTCATCCTCTTGCATCATGTGACATCCTTTACACAGTACTGTGATTTATTATTTTTTTTTTTTTTTAGTATTTTTCACCATAGTCTTGGTGACTCATAGGAATCTACTCAGGAATATCTTATTATAGAATATTATTTCATCCTCCGACTAAATAATCATAAATAATTTCCCCTCCATCACCAATGCACTCAATGTATTAATTGTTATATTGTATTTTTTATTATTATTTTTTATTTTCTCCACTTCACATACACGGCAGCAGCAGCAGCAAGTTTGAGAAGTCATTTTTCTTCAGCCGATGTTCACCACTTTGATGTGACTCCTCAGGACTAAAAGCATTGTTTTTTTATTTCCTCAGGCTTAATCACTTAGACAGCCTGGATCGATATGTGAGGAAGTCAGAAACTTTTTTTCTTTTGTTTTGTTTTGAAGGTGTGAGTGTGTGTGTGTGCGTGTGTGTTAGTGTGTGTGAGTGTGTGTGTGTGTGTGTGTGTGTGAGGCACTTTGGATTCATTGCAGTCAGGCTAACAGACTGCTCATATCTCTCAGCGTGTGTCTGTCAGCATCTGCTTTGACTGTCCAAAGCAACTTTATTAAGTGTTAAGACATGGCACTGGATTGTCTGTCTGTCTGTCTGTCTGTCTGTCTGGTCTCTACACATTTTTATGCCATTTCTTCTTCAGTATCGCAAAAAACTCAGCGTGATGCCTTCGGATGTAGTGTAAAGCATTACCAGTGCACTCAGGGTAAGGCGTTCAATTTTAAGGTTGTACGTTGTGTAATTTCTCCGGCTTCCCTGGGGTGCGTGATGGGACGATGAGTTCCAGAGTCCCCTCGTTCCAGCCTGGGTCACGTCCGCTAAAGTATTGACATTCTGGCCCTCGTTCTTGCTCGTCAAACTGCAGCCTGAACTCTTGCTCTACACCAGGTCATTCTTCCTATTCTCAGCAGTAATCGTTGTATTAAATATCACCCTACAAGCCGATTTTAATTTCCTGGCAACATCGTTTTGCCCGACGGACAAACGTGCTTGCTACCGTAATACGGGAATTGCGTTTATTTCGTACCTGTTTTGTTTGATTTTGTTGTTTACATTTGCTTGTTTGTTCACCTTCTTCCTCAGCCCATCTAATCTAGCACTTCGGTTTTCCCACTGCATAATGCGAAGCAGACGGAGGCCGCGGACCGACTTCTGTCTGGCAAACTTGACACAAATTCAGCATTATCCTTGGCAAAAAGAAATGAAACGTCACGATTCGAGCGCATATGTTTTCCCACACAAGCACGATTGCATTTGCAATGTAAAGGCAATCTCCAGGACGCATTACAGTACATGCATCTTGAACCCAGAGACAGAGAGACAGATCAGTCAGTGTAAGTGGTCAAATGACTGTTATGATGGATAATAAAAGGACCAGAGTGAGGTTTATTATTTAGTCAGAACCGCAGTTGTCTGGGAGAAGGTGTCGGATGAGCTCGGGGTGTAGGACGGGACGGAGAAGTCGGACGTGAAGAATGCCTTTCATTACAGAAATGATTGAATATGTTACACAGGGCATGCCGAAGGAGTCGGTTTATTTTTATATTCAGATATTTAGATTGGTTATTATTGAGCAGTTTCGCCGAGTTACAGTGCTATTAGTCTTGATTCCGGCTGTCGCACGGTGGCGTATGGAAACGGCTTTATCTCATTTGGAAATCAAATGGAGTGGAGGATGATTGGTTCCCTCCAACTGTGGCAAGGAGAAAATGTCCATCTGCTGGAGTAGTTAAGCAGCCCTCTGCAACCAACTGACGGATTGAATTAGAAATGTGCACTCGCCTCTCTCATATCGCTGATAGGAATATAGAACTGTCACAAGTCCAGGCGATGTAGTTACACAGAAAATGAGTCTAGGGGTAAAAAAAAATACAAATCTCAAAACCGACTCCTGTGCAAGGGAAAACATTTAGAAAAATGAGTTCTGCTTAAAAATAGGACACATTTCAATTAAGGGATTTATTATGACATTTCTAGATGTACTTGCTTGGTCACGTGACTATTCAGAAGCTTTTTCACCTTTTGTTGTGCGTTATACTGTAAGTAAGCAATAAAACACGACAGGGTGTGTCATTGTTAGGAAAACAATCCACAACACCGTTATGTAAGGTGACCCAATGTAAAAATGAGGCACTCGTAATTAATTAGTGTGTTATTTTCTTATAACTCCATCTTCTGAATTGATTTATTCCTCTTATACCACAATAATATACTAAATGAACAACATTCTTCTTGTTCATGTGCGCTAAACTGGATATCTACACAACACGGCACAGCACCGTATTATTTCATAACAGTATGAAGAAATCCATATCGCGTTTCTAACATTTCCAGCACAATATGTTTCCAAATAAAGAAACAGATCCCAAAGTATCTGCTCTCTCTTTACAGATCGTCAGCTAGCTGGCGGTGTTATAATATTTGTGGTTTTTAACTGTTTATAATTATTATTCCTCTCCTATAGCATGAAAAACACTTAATATAGAAACTTCTGTAGGTATTTATTCATTTATTTATTTATTTATTTATTTATTTATTTATTAGTCCATGCCAGTTCATGATAGCACCGCTAATATATTAAAAGGAGCACAAGAGAGTATCGTCTGAATATTTGGATTACAGATGAAACAGCTATTAAGAGAAAGTGATTCAACACCTTTTCCTCTCCGAACCAAACGGCGCTGGGGAATAAAAGACTTTCCATTAAGATGCAATAGAGATTTGATGCGTTTGATCCAGCGCATTGGTTTCGGTCGTATGTCAGTTTTTTTTTTCTTTTTTACTACCAATGCATCAGCGGTACAAAGTCAATGTGCTCTTCCTCTTAACTGTCTCAATGAATCTAACAAATCACTCTGAGCCTTAAAAAGCTTTGCAAGGAGCACAGCCCTAAATGACAGCCGTTGCATTTAAACCTCTGACATCAAACTCTCTCTCTCTCTCTCTCTCTCTCTCTCTCTCTCTCTCTCTGCTCCTCTTCTGCCTCTCTTCTTGTCTGTTCTTTTTGAAACCGAGCCCTAATTTCTCATCCCTGGTGACTGCTCAGTGGCGGCCTGCAGCGGAGAGGAAGACATCCGTTAATATGATATCTGATTTCCTTCCGCCAAGCCGAACATGAAAGCAAGGGAGACTGATCGTTTGCGCCACGCTCGCCTGGCTCACGGGTGCCCATTGTGCCATGAATGCAGCAATGTAATCATCTTCCTCCAAGAGCAATGGCCCGGTGTTTAATGCCTGTCATCCGAGGTGATGATTCGCTTTCATCCAACTCCCAAGTTAGCGGCGTCTCTCTTCTACCTCCCTGACGAGGCTGTGCGTAATTATTTTACAGATTTATGACAGCAGTAATATATTAATATACAAGCGTTGGAGGGTTGTGTGGGCACATTTGATGAATGCAGAGGTGAAACACAGTCATAATGATGTGCTGGGAATATATATTACTTCGGTTAACTTGAAATGGCTGAAATGATGATCGGAAAATATGGTAGTTGTTTGCTTTGTTGCAAACTACAGTACACTTTAGACCAGGCGCTTGCTCAAAAAAAAACATACCCTTGCTCATTTATGCAATTATACGGACAGCTAATCATGTAGCCCGTGACAGTGTGCATAAATAAGTATCACGGACGTAAAAGTCAAGCGCTTCAGTTAGTGTTGTATGAAACACAAGTCTGGGGGGGATTTTTGTGACTCGGACGTCATCGTGGCAAGGTGGTTTGGAGTCTTTCAGAAATCACAATAGTCTATACTGTATAATGAGATGTAGGTGGAGATGCTTTGTTGAAAGAGGTCAGAAGAGAACAGACAGATTTGACAAGAAGGCTATGGTTTAAAAATAATTCACTATTTACTGACACGGTGAACTAGGAAAATATCAGCAAGAATCAAGGGGAAGGTGTACAGGACAGTGGTGAGACCGGCCATGCTGTATGGTTTAGAGACAGTGTCACTGAAGAAGAGACAGGAGTCAGAGCTAGAGGTAGCCGAACTGAAGATGTTGAGGTTCTCTTTGGGAGTGACAAGATTGGACAGGATTAGGAACGAGTACATCAGAGGGACAGCCCATGTTGGACGTTTGGGGGACAAAGTTAGGGAGGCAAGATTAAGATGGTTTGGACATGTTCAGAGGAGGGAGAGTGAGTATATTGGTAGGAGAATGTTGGACATGGAGCTGCCAGGCAGGAGGCAAAGAGGAAGGCCAAAGAGGAGGTATATGGATGTAATTACAGGGAGTGCAGAATTATTAGGGAAGTTGTATTTTTGAGGATTAATTTTATTATTGAACAACAACCATGTTCTCAATGAACCCAAAAAACTCATTAATAGCAAAGCTGAATATTTTTGGAAGTAGTTTTTAGTTTGTTTGTAGTTTTAGCTATTTTAGGAGGATATCTGTGTGTGCAGGTGACTATTACTGTGCATAATTATTAGGCAACTTAACAAAAAACAAATATATACCCATTTCAATTATTTATTTTCACCAGTGAAACCAATATTACATCTCAACATTCACTAATATACATTTCTGACATTCAAAAACAAAACAAAAACAAATCAGTGACCAATATAGCCACCTTTCTTTGCAAGGACACTCAAAAGCCTGCCATCCATGGATTCTGTCAGTGTTTTGATCTGTTCACCGTCAACATTGCGTGCAGCAGCAACCACAGCCTCCCAGACACTCTTCAGAGAGGTGTACTGTTTTCCCTCCTTGTAAATCTCACATTTGATGATGGACCACAGGTTCTCTATGGGGTTCAGATCAGGTGAACAAGGAGGCCATGTCATTAGTTTTTCTTCTTTTAGACCCTTTCTTGCCAGCCACGCTGTGGAGTACTTGGACGCGTGTGATGGAGCATTGTCCTGCATGAAAATCATGTTTTTCTTGAAGGATGCAGACTTCTTCCTGTACCACTGCTTGAAGAAGGTGTCTTCCAGAAACTGGCAGTAGGACTGGGAGTTGAGCTTGACCCCATCCTCAACCCGAAAAGGCCCCACAAGCTCATCTTTGATGATACCAGCCCAAACCAGTACTCCACCTCCACCTTGCTGGCGTCTCAGTCGGACTGGAGCTCTCTGCCCTTTACCGATCCAGCCACGAGCCCATCCATCTGGCCCATCAAGACTCACTCTCATTTCATCAGTCCATAAAACCTTAGAAAAATCAGTCTTCAGATATTTCTTGGCCCAGTCTTGACGTTTCAGCTTGTGTGTCTTGTTCAGTGGTGGTCGTTTTTCAGCCTTTCTTACCTTGGCCATGTCTCTGAGTATTGCACACCTTGTGCTTTTGGGCACTCCAGTGATGTTGCAGCTCTGAAATATGGCAAAACTGGTGGCAAGTGGCATCTTGGCAGCTGCACGCTTGACTTTTCTCAGTTCATGGGCAGTTATTTTGCGCCTTGGTTTTTCCACACGCTTCTTGCGACCCTGTTGACTATTTTGAATGAAACGCTTGATTGTTCGATGATCACGCTTCAGAAGCTTGGCAATTTTAAGAGTGCTGCATCCCTCTGCAAGATATCTCACTATTTTTGACTTTTCGGAGCCTGTCAAGTCCTTCTTTTGACCCATTTTGCCAAAGGAAAGGAAGTTGCCTAATAATTATGCACACCTGATATAGGGTGTAGATGTCATTAGACCACACCCCTTCTCATTACAGAGATGCACATCACCTAATATGCTTAATTGGTTGTAGGCTTTCGAGCCTATACAGCTTGGAGTAAGACAACATGCATAAAGAGGATGATGTGGTCAAAATACTCATTTGCCTAATAATTCTGCACTCCCTGTAATGAGGATATGAAGCTAGTAGGTGCAAGTGTTGAGGATGCAGAAGACAGGGATAGGTGGAGAGAGATGATTCGCTATGGCGACCCCTGAAGGGAAAAGCCGAAAGAAGAAGAAGAAGACTGACACGGTGAGCTGAAAAGCATCTCAAAAGACAGTCCACTTAACCTTGAGGTAGATGAGCTACAAGAGCAGAGGATCACCTCCTTCTTTTTCGCTCGTGTCACTGAAGGACCAGGTCACAAAACCGTATCATCGAAAGCTGGAAAAAAGGTTGCCTGATATTTTTTTTGTCCATTCTGCGATGCTTTTCATTCAGTCATTGTATGTCATAATAATCTTTTTAAAATACTCGCGTAGTCGAATCAAATATATTCGGTTACACCGAACACGCATGAATCTTCTCACAACACAAAGAGCTCAAACTGAATGAATGAAGACAAGGCCATTGAGATTTGCTCAATTTCTATATTGAAAAGTAAAATGTCCATAGAAAAGGACAGAATGCGATCAACGTCCATAAACTGAACCAAACTTGTCAATTCATACAAAAGGTACGAATTTGCAAGCATGAGACGATTGCGGTGTTTTGGTAATCACATACTGTAGAATGTTCTCTCCTCAGAATTCACAGTGTAGTAGATTTCGTATCTCTAAAGACCTGTAAGGCATTTGAAGCATCTTTTCCTTCCCTTTTCACTTATAAGTGCCTCGTTGCTCCAAATTGCTAAAAATCTTGATTACTTGAAGGCCAGTGGATTTTCAAGCTGTTTTTGAAGCGAAGAGTACTGTATGCTTCCTGACCTTTCTGTTTCTGTGTTATTCAGTATATCGAGGTGAGACACATTAGACTGGTTAGGCTGCGAGAGGAAATAAAGTGAGGCTGGTGGACCCTAAATGACCTGCAGGGGCAGTTAGAATCACCCAGACACCTTCTCATGTTTGTGCACTCACATACTGTGGCCTTTCAATATGAAATTAAAGTCATAAAGTGAAAGTATAAAGAATATATCTTTTCCTGGAACTTTTTCACTGGGTTACCAAAGCATCAGAACAGGCAAGAAACCGTGCATGATATAAATATGTATGAAACTACTCTAATGTTTGATATATCCTGATGCCATACTTCTGGTTGGAGTTTCGTCATATGGTGGTGCACACTGCTGCTGGGGATGGCTCCACGTGGACAGCCCATGACCCATAGTACTGCCGTGGATACAGTAGAACCACTTGCGGACGTCTTTGAACTTTTGTTGTTTCAGTCAACTTTATGCTCAGGTCTTCATCACAGAACGTCCTAAGACCTCAGCAGAAAGGAACTAGTGTTAATTTAATAAATGAACTCAAAAAGTGGGGGGCACGGTGGCTTAGTGGTTAGCACGTTCGCCTCACACCTCCAGGGTTGGGGGTTCGATTCCCGTCTCCGCCTTGTGTGTGTGGAGTTTGCATGTTCTCCCCGTGCCTCGGGGGTTTCCTCCGGGTACTCCGGTCTCCTCCCCCGGTCCAAAGACATGCATGGTAGGTTGATTGGCATCTCTGGAATATTGTCCCTAGTGTGTGATTGCGTGAGTGAATGAGAGTGTGTGTGTGTGCCCTGTGATGGGTTGGCACTCCGTCCAGGATGTATCCTGCCTTGATGCCCAATGACGCCTGAGACCCAATGACAGGCTCCCTGTGACCCGAGGTAGTTCGGATAAGCGGTAGAAGATGAATGAATGAATGAATGTCCGGCGTCATCCCAAATGAGGTTGGGTTCCTTTCTAAGGCTGGTTCTTCTCAAGGTTTGTTTTTTATATCTCAGGGAGTTTTTCCTTGCCACTGCCGCCTCAGGCTTGCTCATTAGGGATAAATGTGGGGGATAATTTTGAATAAATTTGGTCATTTTTATTCTACATTTTTATATTCCTTGTGTGCCCTGTGATGGGTTGGCACTCCGTCCAGGGTGTATCCTGCCTTGATGCCCGATGACTCCTGAGATAGGCACAGGCTCCCCGTGACCCGAGATAGTTCGGATAAGCGGTAGAAGATGAGTGAGTGAGAGAAAAATTGTAAACGCTCCCGTTCATATGTGCTAGCGCTCAGCGTTACTGATCCATCTGATCAGGTTTATTTGAACACACAACTGACACTGTGACTCTTCTGTTTTTCTGGTATAACTCATTCCCTTTCCTGTAAAACTCCTGTTTTAACAATGTCCATTGTTAAAAGCACTATACAAATAAATGAATTTGAAATGATGTTTCAGGTTTCCTAACTTCCGCCATTGACAGGAAGGCTAAAATAATAAATATAAATATGATAATAATCACACTTTATGAGCACGGTGAGCAAAAAAAGCATCTCGGAAGGCATAGTACAGTGAATCATGAGGTTGGTGAACTACAAAAGCAGAAGACCACATCAAATTTTGCTCTTGTCAATGAAGAACGGGACTCCACGTGATTCTCATACAGTAGCTCCTTCATTTTAAACAGATTTAAAACGTGTGCTAAATCTTGTAGCTTTCTAGCTTTCTTTCCTGAGTGGTAATGCTTGTCAGGATCGGCCAGTCCGTATTTCTTCTCGGAGCCACCGATATTCTAATAGTTTGTCCTTTACTGTGCATCTGTTTCATTTTGGTGTGTGTCTTCTATTCTAAACCAATCCAGAACAATAAGCGGTTCAGATTTCCTTTTAGTTTCTTCTTTCAGTTTACAAACGTAAACAAGAGAAGGTTCAAGTCTTCATTATTAACAGTGTTAATTCTAAAAGCTTATATTCAAGTTATCAAGCTATTGGCAAGGCTGAAGATTCTTGGACATGCTAGCAATATGAATATTATTCCTAAGTTCAGAGGAAAGTTAGCCAAGAATCTATTTCCGTAATGATGGAATAAACTGTGGAACGGAATCTATAAAATCTTCATTTACACAGCTCTATTACAGACAACAGCAGAAAATGGTTAAAACTCAACTATTAATTTTTTTATTTAAATTAAAAGCCAATGTAACACTAGCAATTAAACCTTATTTATTGCCTCATGTTTATGATTATAGACAGTCTGTTTCTCCATCTGGCTCAGAATAAGAAAGATTTGGGCAGCTCTGGTTTACAACAACGCGGACAACATGAATTGCTGTTTCACACTTTAGCAGCAGGATAACGATTAAATTACTTTGCGAGAATAAAGAACTTAAGATGCGTCGTCAAAACACAAAACTGTGAAAATGTAGTGAAACAAAAAAAGTTAGCAACACTGCTTTACAGGATTTCCTGAACACTTTAAGAGCTTGTTTTAGTTTAATTGATGTTAAGGATCAGTTAAGTGTTAAAGTATGTAATGGTGTAATGTTTGGGATGTGGTAGCCTAGTGGTTAAGGTGGTGGATTAACAATCAGAAGGTTGTGAGTTCAAATTCTATGTCTACCAGGCTGCCGCTGCTGGGCCCTTGAGCAAGGCACTTAACCCTCAATTGCTCAGTTGTATAAATTAAAAATATATATATATATAGAAAAATGTAAGTCGCTCTGGATAAGGGCGTCTTCTAAATGATGATGTAAATGTGTATTATTACATCACAACATCTTTGTTGTTTTCTGAGCTGGAAGTTCATGAAGTTCATCTAAATTTCCTGAAAATCATACAAAAATGAAAAGTGTTTTCTGGTCCTGTTTATTTCTTTACAAATTTCCAAGTAATATTTTCTGATCAAAAGTTGATGAGGTCACATTGAAAGTATAATCATTTTAACTAAAGCATTTCTGGTTTAAATATTATAATTATTCTTTTAAAAAACGAATTAAAATCATGACACAGTTTTTTTGCCAGAAAAAAAAATCTTTTCGAAGAGTTAACTGAAAATTGGAATTACTTCAAACCCAAATTTCACACTAAATTAAAGCATCTTTCTCCACACCAAATGTGAAATTTGAGGATGTGGAGTTTTTCCTTGACCGACCGCTCCTGTAGATGTGTTAGTGTGTCCCTTAAGGCCGGTCGAGCGTTTCCGTGACTTGCGGCCTGATGAAGTGGCGGATTTGTTCTGCACCGCTCAGAGGGTGGCCAACGCCGTGGAGAAACACTTCAGTGCCTCCTCCTTGACTATCGCCATCCAGGTAAATATTTCCCTCACACACTTGCTCTAAAACTAACCTTAACCCTAGTCTCACAATCAAGAAAGTGTGAAAATAGTAGAATATATGGTTTAAATTAAAAATTGGATTTGGTGTAGAGACTTTATGATATCCAAGTGAAGTCTAATTCTTTTCCATTTGATTTATTTAAGAGGAAATTAATTGTGAATGGGGGGGCACGGTGGCTTAGTGGTTAGCACGTTTGCCTCACACCTCCAGGGTTGGGGGTTCGATTCCCGCCTCCGCCTTGTGTGTGTGGAGTTTGCATGTTCTCCCCGTGCCTCGGGGGTTTCCTCCGGGTACTCCGGTTTCCTCCCCCGGTCCAAAGACATGCATGGTAGGTTGATTGGCATCTCTGGAAAATTGTCCGTAGTGTGTGATTGTGTGAGTGAATGAGAGGGTGTGTGTGCCCTGTGATGGGTTGGCACTCCGTCCAGGGTGTATCCTGTCTTGATGCCCAGGCACAGGCTCCCCGTGACCCGAGGTAGTTCGGATAAGCGGCAGAAAATGAGTGAGTGAGTGAGTGAGTAATTGTGAATATTCTAGGGGTCAAGGGTGGCTTAGTGGTTTGATTCTACTGATGGCTCTGACTGTGCGGGTGGAGTTTCCATGTTCTCCTTGTGCATTAAGGCCCCTATATATTGTGCCTCGAGCTCTCTTACATAGGCTTCAGCCTCCTGATTTGTCTAAACTGTATTATTTTTTTCAAGCCCATTACATAATATGTCCAGTTACATAAAATATATGAGCCCCCTTCCTTTTTTCTACACTTATTGCCATTATGGAACCACATTTTTATTCTTCATTTCACTTATCTTTTTTACTCCACAACTGAGAATCCATCACTGATAATGGTCTAACTAATGGATTCTGTTACCATGGGGAAAAAAAAAGCATTCGCACGAACACCTTTAGCAAAGTATTGTTAAAGGAACATAACAACTACATGTCATTATAATCCATTTCCACTGTCTATTGTTCTTTTACATCCGTCTTTCTGTTCTTAAAGGCATTCTTAAAATAAAGTCTTAGTTATTTCACATGCATGGAGAACTAACAGGAGAATACCACCTGCTGGAATAATATATTCACGAGTGTGTCGGAGAGAGACAGAGAGAGAGACAGAGAGAGAGACCGACAGACAGAGATAGTACCTTCATTTTGCATAACCTTTGATATTTATGCTAATTCCAGATGGTTTCTCTCTCGCTGTGCTACGCTGCCTGACAAAAGAAAATCATTTCACTTATCTGACGAAAGGCTATAATCAATATACCTTCACTCAAAGGCAGTACGACGAGATTGGAGATTAGATGTGTCTGCTTTCTGCAGATTGTCCCAGGCTTCATGGTACCCACAGTTCCCAATTTAAAAAAAAAAAATAAAAATAAAAAAATAAAAGTTTCCTTGCTGGAGTTCTTTAATTTTCTTGTGAAAACGACAAAAAAAAGGTCTGGGAAATGAAAAGAAACAAACGTGTTTATTGTGACCCTGTGGATTTACATCCCAACCCTGTGGATAAGGTTATATTGTGATTTGTGAGCTCTACATCTTAAATTGTTTGTTCTTCAGAAAAGGATTTCTATTTGTTTTAGGGTTCTACACAGAACCTTTAAAAGTTTCCCAAGATGAACAAACCAAACAACCGTTTAGGTGAATGAAGGAATGTTTCTATTTATTAGAAGTACAGTACAGCTCCTCAGGGGTTTTTTGGCTAGTTGGCTAAAGGGCTTATGTTTATTCTAAGGTTCTGCATGGAACCTTTACGAGTTCCCCATATGGAAAACCCTAATAGCCTGTAAGGGGGTTGAGGAGAGTTCTTTTTATTGAAGAACAGTCGAGATTTACACTCTTAGAAAAAAGGTTCTAGGGTTCTGCATGGAACCTTTAAGAGTTCCCCCATATGGCCAACCCAAAGAGCACCTACAGTAAGGGGGCTGATGGAATGTTTTCTTTTATGAAAGTACACCTCTACACTCTTAGAAAATTGGTTCCCTAAGGGTTAAAGGGGTTTGTATTTATTCTAGGGTTCTACAGGAACCATAATGTTCCTCAATAGAAGAACTCAACTCAACACATGAAGTTCATCTAATGGTTTCACAGGTTTCTACTCCTATTTGTGTGAAGGTTCTAACTTCCAAGGGGACAATTGAAATAATCTGTAAGGGTGGTTGGTGATAGCACAGTTTTAATTAACATGTAGCTCTGAACTCCTTCGGGGTTTAGTCTGTAGCTCACTAAATGGTCTGTGGCTTTCCACTTGATCTGTATTGAATCTTTAAGAGTTCCTCCACAGTGAAAAACTGAAGAGCCCTTAAGGCTGGTTAATGGAACTTTTCTACAATTAATTACAGCTCTACAATCTTCAAAAAAGGATCCTCAAGGATACTTTGAATAACTTTCCAAAGACTTCTGTTTGTTTTAGAGTTCTACCTGGAACTATTATGAGTTTCCACAGCATAACAAACCAAAGGGCTTTAAAGATGGATGAGTTTTAAGAGTCCCTGCAGCATGAAATATCAGAGCCCTTTGGTGAGCTTTCCAAAATACACTTAATTGGACTTTTTTACACTCGCCAGAGGTTTTCTATTTCTGTTAGTTCCAGGGTTCTACACAGAACCTTTAAGAACTCCATCAAAGGACCAACCAAACAACCCTTAAGGATCCTAGACATATATTTTATTAAAGTGCAGCGTTAGATTCTTTGAAGAAAGGTTCCTCAAGGGTTCTTAATAGTTAATGGTTCTTAGACTTCTTCTAAAGCAGAGCTCCTTATTTCCCATGATGGAAACCATAAAACCTTAAAGTGTATATGATATACAAAACTTTTCCTTCTTAAGAATACATGCTTGCTTAAAATTAGAGAAGGTTGGCTTAGATAAAACTGTTTACCAACTGAGTCTACTTTTAGAAAAAGGTTTAAACCCTCTGGAACTCTGTGGAGGAACTTTTAAACTCATAACCATCTGAAGAACCCTTGAAGAAATATATAAATGATCCTGAAACCATGTTTTTCACAGTACACACGATACTGACTGAGATCAATGCAGTCCTTGAGGTTCTATATAAACATGTGAACCTTTTCTCAAAAAAAAAAAAGGTTCTACAGTATATAGAACCCTTGGAGAGCATTGAATTTAAACTTTCATTTTAAAGTTATGCAATATTTCAAAGAATGAGGAAGGTGAAATCAGGTGAAGGTATGAAGAAAAGAACAATAGTTAAATTGCGGAATTGTTTAATCAAACGTATACATTTCTTCAAATAACAATGTTTTTTTGAAATATATTTCTTTTCTAACAATAAAATAAAAATGATAAAGAACCATCTTACCCATTGTTTTTTGTTTAATGAACCCTTTAATTATCCTTGTACATAAAGAAACGTTTTAGGGTTCCATATATGAACCCAGTGAACCATTCATTTTAATAGTATGAGGTTTTAATATGGGGGGCACGGTGGCTTAGTGGTTAGCACGTTCGCCTCACACCTCCAGGGTTGGGGGTTCGATTCCCGCCTCCGCCTTGTGTGTGTGGAGTTTGCATGTTCTCCCCGTGCCTTGGGGGTTTCCTCCGGGTACTCCGGTTTCCTCCTCCGGTCCAAAGACATGCACAGTAGGTTGATTGGCATCTCTGGAAAATTGTCCGTAGTGTGTGATTGCGTGAGTGAATGAGAGTGTGTGTGTGTGCCCTGCGATGGGTTGGCACTCCGTCCATCCTGCCTTGATGCCCGATGACGCCTGAGATAGGCACAGGCTCCCTGTGACCCGAGGTAGTTCGGATAAGCGGTAGAAAATGAGTGAGTGAGTGAGTGAGTGAGTGAGGTTTTAATCTTCTGTTAATATTCTATTAAGGCACAGGATTCATGTACCTTAATAATCTGTATGCACTAGAAGAGAAGTGTGTCACCCAGTTTTAAACCCAGCTGTCACTCAATGAGTTTGTTTCTTTTCATGAAAATTAAAATGTCTTTTTTTTTTCTATGCAAAATCGGCACCAACTCCGATATTTAGGGAGATCTTTACCAATTGTATTCACGATTTATCCACATTTCAGGATAAATCACAAATCCGTTTCACAGCTCCTCAATTCCTACAACTCCTAAATGTCCTCACAACTTTTCCAGAACTTGTGACAATCTCTTGATTGTCAAATATGTGTGAAATAGACCGAACAGTAAAACCTCACTTCAAAATTCATGAGGTGCCACAGCGGTGACACGATTCATTTGAAATTAAAATGCTGCTGAATTATTGAACAGGATACTTCCATTTCGAATTCCAAACCATTCCTAATTATCTTCTTCTGTTCCCAACAGGACGGACCCGAGGCCGGACAGACGGTGAAGGTAAAGCCATAATAATGCGCTTCTTTTAAATTTATCATGAGTTCTCACTGATGCTTAGCTTGTATTAAATAATCATTGTTTTTCATTTGGCGGGACCCAAATCCGTGGAGTGCGTAAATTTTTTATGGAGTTCTTTTAAAATGCTTTGTCTATGTCTATATGGGTGAAGGTTAGAATGACAGACTGAAACAGGAAGAGTTTTAGGATGAAAGTCTTTGCTAGAGGCTCACATTATTTCATACTCCTTCCTGGTTGCTCTGTTACAAATTGTAAAAGTTGCATTTTCATTTGTTGTCTCAGGAATACAATACTAGGGTTAGAGTTATCCTACATCATCATCTGGGGCATGTTGTTTAGCTCTGTTTATGTTTTCCCAGTTCAAAGCGTGACTGTGAATAGCATCACCATGTCTTCATGTCTTTTTTATAGCATTAAAATGATTTTAAATGAAGGAAATGAATCAGTGTTTGAGAACTTGCAGTGAGTAGGTCTCAGGGTGTTTTTCCTTGCCGCCATCACCTCTGGCTTGCTCATTAGTTATGAGTTTAAATGTAAAATATATATAATGAATTAATATATTCCAGTAAAACTGCTTTATGACAACATCCGTTGTTAAAAGTGTTATACAGATATAATAGAATTGCATTGAGCTAGCGCTGTCTGTAGACATTTTGCTTGTTTAGCTAGCATCTGGAGCAGCGTTAGTGTTAGTGATTCTGTGTTGATGCTGTGGTTCCACTTTATATTGTCACAAAACACCATTTGATGTCTGCTTTGCTCTAATACTGTAGCTATTGTTAATATGACATCAAAATATGTCCATGTCATATATTTTGTGATTTCATGGCACTGTAATAACCTTCTGCATTCGATTCAGTACCTTCTGCATTTGATTCAGTACCTAATGCATTCAATTCAGTACATTTGATTCAGTATCTACTGTGTTCAGTTTACCACTTACTGCATTTGATTCAGTATCTGCTGCATTTGATTCAGCACTTAGTGCATTCAATTTTATACCTTCTGCAATCGATTCAGTACCCAATGCATTTGATTCAGTACATTCTGCATTCGATTCAGTACCTTCTGCATTTAATTCAGTACCTTCAGCATTCGATTCACTAACAACTGCATTCCAGTCATTACATACTGCATTTGATTCAGTACGTATTGCATTTGATTCAGAATCTACTGTGTTCAGTTTACCACTTACTTACCAACTACTGCATTTGATTCAGTATCTGTTGCATTTGATTCAGCACTTACTGCATTTAATTTTATACCTCCTGCAATCGATTCAGTATCTGTTGCATTCGGTTCAGTATGTATTGAATTTGCCCTACAGAGTTGACACATAGGTGTTAATATTCTGAGTTTAATTAGGCTGATCATCTGTGTTAGGTTCGCACTGTAACTCGCCAGGAAGGTAGTGGGTGACGTTTAAAATGGAAATGAACCACAGCATCCTGGGTCACTGAAGCATTCTTGGGTCATCAGGTTGATTATTTCTTGATGATTTTTCCTAATGTTTATGTAGGTTGCTAGATTAATTTTCATTATGAATGGAGGGTAATTGCATTTTTAATAATGTAATGTTTTTTTTTATCTTTTATAGTCATAGGATTAGCATTGTAGCAATTACTCACAACACCCAAAATCCAAGTTCACTGAATATGTTGAGGAAATTTCTCTATTTTCCACCGTTCTTACACTTCCTGGTGCTAATTTTCTTATTAAATGGCATTAACAGTGTTGTCCCTAATGTGCACATACCCATTTTTACTGCATATGGAAGTTTATTAATTATACATTTATAGCAGTCGTGGGGAGAGAACTGCCTGTAGCCTGAAGTGGGGAGTAATATTGAAATGTTAATGGTGTAATTCGAAGAGAAGTTGTAAAGCCAGGGAACCCAGAGGAGGCCCCATAATCCCAATGACTCTAATCAGACCCGCGGCCACAGGATCTGCCATTTCCATCTCGTCAAATCCGAAACTAAATATCTGCACTATTACATAAAGAGCATAACATTGAGCTTCTTTTTTTAGAGGGAAATTTGTGTGTGGGGGGGAGCTACAAGCTTCCAATTCATGTCTCTGAAGGCATAAGATTCAAAGTGACTTTCCCTGTAAATGAGTTAAATCCACATAGGATCCGGTAAAATCCTTCACTAAATGTGGCCTGATCGGATTACGAGGTATTCCAGCAGCACCTTTTTCTTTGCGTTACGTTTTTGTGTGCTCTTTGTTCCTAAGCGATGAGATTGTAGCGTCAAAGCCTTTACAATCAGGAGGCCTTCGAAATAAGCCCCAGTGGCCTCTTCAGACAGAAAGCAGTTCCTTTAGATAATGAAAAAGATGCAGAAATGCTGCATGCATCATAAGTGTGGATGTGATTGGTCATAGCTGTATCATCTTTATATAAATGTTCATTATTCGATGACAAATGGATTCGATTTGTACCATTTGAGTTACCTGTGACAAAGCAGTCATATTTTTTTTAAATACCCTCTGGACCTACACTAAGTG
This sequence comes from Tachysurus vachellii, assembly GCF_030014155.1. Lineage (NCBI taxonomy): Eukaryota > Metazoa > Chordata > Actinopteri > Siluriformes > Bagridae > Tachysurus > Tachysurus vachellii. The sequence goes on from NC_083481.1 coordinate 15,153,618, forward strand.
ACCTGAGCTGCATCCAAAATTGCATATGGTGTCAATTGCTACTGCATTTGATTAAGTACATTATACATTTATATTTAGATACTGTATGTTTTTAGTACCTTCTTTATTCAATTCAGTACCTTCTACATTTGATTCAGTACCTACTGCATTTGATTGAGTCCCTTATGTATTTGGTTCAGTACCTTCTTTATTCAGTTTAGTAGCAGCCACATTTTTGGTTCAGTACCTTCTACTGTACATTTGATTCAGTACCTTCTGTATTCATTTCAGAACATTCTTTGTTCAATTCAGTACCTTCTACATTTGATTCAGTACCTACTGCATTTGATTGAGTCCCTTATGTATTTGGTTCAGTACCTTCTTTATTCAGTTTAGTAGCAGCCACATTTGGTTCAGTACTTTCTTCATTCAATTCAGTACCTTCTACAGTACATTTGATTAAGTAACTTCTGTATTCATTTCAGAACCTTCTTTATTCAATTCAGTACCTTCTATATTTGATTCAGTACCAACTGCATTTGATTGAGTACCTTCTGTATTCGGATCAGTACCTTCTTCATTCGATTTAGAAGCAGCTACATTTCTTCATTTGATTCAGTAGTAACTGCATTTGATTCACTGCCATCTGGATTCAATTCAGTAGCTACTCTATTTCATTCAGTACTTACTGCATTTGAATCAATACTTTCTGTATCTGATTTATTATCTTTTGCAATTCTCTCACGTGATATTGTGTATGTGTTTGTTTTTGCTAATTTAGCAACAATAAGCCTAGTTAGGAATCTCTTTATATTCACAATGTAGCCGAGAAGGCAAAGGAATTGTAAGAGAACGCAAAACAAAACAAAGACAAACAAAAATGTACTGCTTAACTTGGTTTTCAGAGGTTTTTTTTTTATTCAATTTTTTTGCCACCGTTGTTAATGTTGCTTTTGCTCCCTCTTGTCTCGTCTCCTTCGTATTCATTAGCCCCACAGTGCATGCTGGTAGCATCAGTCTTCCCCGGTAGAGAAAAACAGCCCTGCGGTCATAGCATTAACAGCAAGGCACGAGTTCCTCCATGCTGCCGAACCCCGCATACTCAATCACCACCTCTAATGGCTGTGGTGTCCTAAAATGGAGTTTTGACTTATTGGTTAGCCTGGACGTTTTTGCGGCACGGTCAGAAGTTTGCGCCCGGAGTTTGTTGGGTGGCGTTTGAGGAGTTAACCGTTCCATGAGACGATCCATCTGCTGTCTGGGCAGATGAAATGGTGTTAATAAAAAAAAAAAATAAATAAACGTGAATTATTAATAAACACAGTTATGCCGTTTTCAGAAGCCAGAAGACGATCTCTAAAAAACCCACCTCTGCTGGACCTCCTTTTAATCTTTATTTTTATTGCCAATTTAGCGACGGCCAATTTCTCAGCTGCTGCGAGTGTGGCATGAGATGATATAGGTTGTCAATACAAACAAGGTTAAATTGAAATAGATTTCAGATGAAATTTTCCACTCCGACGGATGAACCCAGGCCTGAGAAACATGCAGCGTGTCCTGCAGAATAATTCGACGGACCTGATGCAATTTTGCGTTATATGTTTCGATCTTTTCTCCGTGAGATGACGGCCATCTTTTGGAGTTAACGGTCTTGGTGCTTCTTAAGTAAGCAAGTAGAGTAATCTCCATATTTTATAAACTCATTTTCATGGACTTACTCTCCTGCCCAGTCCTTTTATGAAAACAGATTATCTGGTGCACGTTGCACACCTGCTACGTTAAGTGCACTCGTGCCGTTTGTCACCGTTTGTGTTATTGCGATCAGGTGCTGGGAGTTTAAAAAAAGAGGGCGTGATTGAATAAAAAGAAAAAAAGACGACACACTCTATAGAAATGAATGCTTTTTTTTTTTCCTCACTAACTTCCCAGCCTGAAGCTACATGAGGACTGAAGAGTGTTCTAAGTATTCATATGGTAAAATTGGGTTTCCTCGATTCTCCGTCTAACAGAAAGAAAGCGCTGGAACGACGCAGGAATTTTAGTCATTTGTCTTCCTTAGGAGGGTCATTTATCTTGCTTCTAGAGCAGGATGGTCTGGAGTACATTAAAAAAATGCCTGAATATATACATCATTGCCAACCTAACCCATTTGTGTGTATATGGAGTAGTCAGATCAATGGCCCTCTGTTCATAATGGATCCATAACATATTTATCTTTACGTGCGGAAGAAGCAGACGTTCACGTGTTCTCCTGCTTCCTCTTCCAGGGATGTAACGGATTATTTACGTGATGTTTGGAGTGGTACTCGTTCAAGCACACTCTAATTAACATCATTAACGCTCCTAGCGCTGGATGTACATATCTAGTAAAGAGTACTTGACTTGGTCCTTTAGCTAAACCCTGTTTAATGTCTGCTTGGTCTATTTAATTGATCCACTTCCTGATAAACGTGATGTCTTTTCTATACTGACCGTACGTTTTAGATAAGAACGTTTCTTTCCATCGGCGACTTTCGTTTTGTTAATCTCATCCATACAGCATCGTTGCTAGAATTTATTTTTTTTAATCTGCCCTTGTCAGAATATATTTTACTATAAATAAAATAAAATAAACCCTGAGCTGTGCTATCCATCGTTGCCATTATGTTTAAATGAAAATCAAGCGCTCCAAACAAATCAGATGAAAATTAATTAGCCTGCGTTTCTTGCGCTGGGATACCCGGTGTTGCCATTATGTTTAAAAGAAAATTGAGCACACGAAATAAATCAGATCTAAATTAATCATCGTGCAATTAGCCCGCTCGATCGAGGCGTGAGGCGTGCGTCGTGCGCGTGACTGGCAGATCTCACCAGAGGCCACGTAAATATTAGTTCTGCAGCGATGGCGCGTCGGTCCTCGCATCCGTTTGCGTGTGTTTTGCACAAAGAGCAATTCGTAGCATATGCTAAGCAGCGTGAAGTAAAATGGTCCCCATCAAACCACAAAGCAAGATGAATCTCTTGGTAAATTACGCACCACTTTCAAAAACCTCGCTTGCTGGAAGCTTCTGGAGGAAAAAGAAAGAAATAAATAAATGCAAAAAAATTTAGATATATAATTTTTTTTAAATATCTCTTTTTTTTTTTTTTTTTTTTGTGTCGTCATCCCCCCGTGTTGATAAGAGCACAGCTGTTCATGACAAAGTACATTTGTCTGGCTGTCTGAATACATTGAACCTAAACAGTATAAATGGCACAGCAGCGATTTTGCTCATTTGTCCGGAGTCAGGAGATAATTAATAGGCATCTGTTTTAATTAGGAACTTTACAAACCTTTTACGTTGAGAGGATCTACTTTCACATCGCACCCTTTTTGTCACAGGACCTCGGAAGTTAGAGACGATTTTACTGAAGGACAATTACATGAATTACTGAATTATCGAAGCCTCTGGGCAATTCATGTCATGTAGGATTATATAATGTAATAAAGTCAGTGCTTCACTTAACAGGAGGAGAAATAAAAAAACACATAAACACGAACATGAAGACCTTCAGAGAAAAGTTTCACAAAGCAGATCACATGGGGATTATTATATTATTTCTGTCTGAAATTTTGGACTCACTGTAAACTCTTAAAAATAAGCTGCATGCTTTTTATTTTTTTTATTTTTTACGAAATAAAAAAAAAAAACAGAAAAAATTTCTAAAGTCGAAAATAAATGAATTGTTTAAATACAAATTGCACCATATTCAATGAATGATATGTGAAAATCACATTTTTCCCTCCACACATGATTCTTTTAATTGTCTTTTTACACACGATTTTTTAGGTTTTTATTTTTTCACATTTTCATCTTTCGCACCTGATTTTTGTTTTTTTAGGTGCTTTTTTAACACACATTTCTTAGCATTAAAAAAAATTGGCTAATTTCTCCATATGTGATAAAAAAAATAATAATAGATTTTTGCCTTCTAACTTTTTTTTTCTTTACTCCTTTTCATTTTGTTAAACTTTTAACATGTTGTACATTTATTTTTTGTAAGATTAAATTTTGACCTGTGAATGTGTAGTTGTTTAATTTCTTTACTGGTTTCATTTGTTACATGATTTATCATATGCTAATTTGTACAGGGTCATGATTTACATGATTTGTTTATTTGTAGATGATATTATTTACATGACATATTGATTTTCATTGTTTTTGTTTTTACATGTTTTCACATGTAGGGCATGTGCTTTTATTTGAATCCTTTTAATTCCATGTGTGAACTGATGAATTATACACACAATAAATTATATTACACAACAAACTGTATTATAGAGTATAGCACGACAAACAATAAGTGTTACAAGACAAACGACAGTATAGCACAACGAACTATATTATTGTGATACACAACAAACTACAGTATTGTACGACAAACTCTATTATAGTGTTACACAATAAACTACAGTATAGCACAACGAACTATATTATTGTGATACACAACAAACTACAGTATCGTACGACAAACTCTATTATAGTGTTACACAATAAACGACAGTATAGCACAACGAACTATATTATTGTGATACACAACAATCTACAGTATAGCACAACAAACTATATTATTGTAATACACAACAAACTACAGTATTGTACGACAAACTCTATTATAGTGTTACACAATAAACTACAGTATAGCACAACGAACTATATTATTGTGATACACAACAAACTACAGTATCGTACGACAAACTCTATTATAGTGTTACACAATAAACGACAGTATAGCACAACGAACTATATTATTGTGATACACAACAATCTACAGTATAGCACAACAAACTATATTATTGTAATACACAACAAACTACAGTATTGTACGACAAACTCTATTATAGTGTTACACAATAAACTACAGTATAGCACAACGAACTATATTATTGTGATACACAACATACAACGAACTATATTATTGTAATACACAACAAACTACAGTATTGTACGACAAACTCTATTATAGTGTTACACAATAAACTACAGTATAGCACAACGAACTATATTATTGTGATACACAACAAACTACAGTATCGTACGACAAACTCTATTATAGTGTTACACAATAAACGACAGTATAGCACAACGAACTATATTATTGTGATACACAACAATCTACAGTATAGCACAACAAACTATATTATTGTAATACACAACAAACTACAGTATTGTACGACAAACTCTATTATAGTGTTACACAATAAACTACAGTATAGCACAACAAACTATATTATTGTGATACATAACAAACTACAGTGTCACACGACAAACTCTAGTATTGTGTTACACAACAAGCTACAGTCTTGTACTACAAACTATATTATTGTGATACACAACAAACTACAGTGTAACACGACAAACTCTATTATAGTGTTACACAATAAACTACAGTATAGCACAACAAACTATATTATTGTGATACACAACAAACTACAGTATCGTACGACAAACTCTATTATAGTGTTACACAACAAGCTACAGTATCGTATGACAAACTCTATTATAGTGTTACACAACAAGCTACAGTATCGTATGACAAACTCTATTATAGTGTTACACAATAAACAACAGTATAGCACAACAAACTATATTATTATGATACATAACAAACTACAGTGTCACACGACAAACTTCAGACGCGCAGGGAAAGCTTGACTCCTCGAAACACATGCAAATCGTACCGTGACGCACGTTAAACACCTGACCTTTCCTCAGCTCCTGGCTTTTTATTTTTTTTTGAGTCTGAGTCATGCTGATAAAATTAAAAATGAGGAACTGAGCACTTTCTTTGCATCCAGGTAGAATGGGAAAGGTCGGATACATGAGCTGATCATAAAACTATGCAGGAATCGAGATGACATCACACTCACACACACTCACACACACACACACACACACACAGTTTCAGGGTCTTGTTTAAGCTCAGGTCTACACGAGGCTGTATTTAGCCTTGGATGCAGCCTGTTAGCCTTTAGCCCAAAGTTTCCAGCTTTTCTAAGTCCATTATCAAATGACTTCCTCCTAAACAAAAGCTGCTCTCTGTATTTTTCCTTCAACATTTCCTCAAGGTAGACAAATTTAATAATACAGTCATTATGCAAATGGTCTCATTACCACATGGCAACAAGGCAGATGCCTGCAAACATGTTATGTTGTTTGTAAGATTTATAAACAGTTATTTGCCAGAGCCATGCGTTGTTTATCAAAGCAGACTAATGAAAAATGAATAAAAAGCCCAGCGGTGTGGTTATTACACCCCGGACGGGTGCAGGATGGCATGACGAGGAGCTCTGGTGATACATGGTGGATATTATTTGCTTAGATTTATGATGGACTCCTGATGTGTCCACTGATTATTTGGAGAAAAAAGTGTCCAAAAACTCTAATTATTTCAGCGAGTTAGAATTTGACAACTCGAACCAAAATGTCCCAGCATCCTCTCTGTCCATCAGTGACACTGGACTTTTATGACACATGGTGTGCGCTGTTACAGGAAAATATTCAACCATGGCATGGTGATGAAGCCCAAAAAAAAGAACGTCCTGATCTGTTTTTAGTCTTCTTATAGATTAACAGACTTTTTTATCCGTTTAAAGTTACATTGAGCTATGAACATTGAGGTGTGTCTGGAAATCAGAATCCCACCCCTCTGGAGTTAGGGTATTTGATTCCCACCTCTGCTCTTTGTGGGCGGAGTTTGAACATTCTCCTTTGGCAAAGGGTTTCCTCTCCAGATTTCTCCTCTGGTTCAGAGATTTCTAGATTGTCTGTAGTGTGTGAACGGGTGTGAATGTGTGTGTCTGTCATTCCCCCATCCATGCTGTCACCTGCTTTGTTTCCCAAGTAGTCTGGGATTGACTCTGGGATCCCTGTGACCCTGTGGGGGAGAAGTGCTACAGAAAATGGATGGATGGATGGATGATGGGTGGATGGATGATGGTAAACAAGTCCATGTCATTTAGTTGTTGCCGTAGAAAAAAAATAATTATAGCAACATTGAGAATAATTTTCAAGCGCTGCTGAGTCATAAAAACTATAGTCATGATATTTATCTGATTCCTGATATCAGCATTTTTTTTTATTACTCTGCCATTCTTCGTAGTCACGGATGTGTTCTTTTTTTTTTTTTTGTGGTTAATTGCAAACTATCACTGATTGCAATTGTACCAGGAACGGTTGATTTATACGCACCCCTGCGGATGCCCTTTTCCTGTTCCTACTTTCATTTGAAGTGAGAAAATGAAGTTGAGGGAGAAAAAAAAGGAGCACAAAAATAACCACTCCATTTTTAAATAATTCAATAAACACAAGACGGTTTTGTTTAATTAAAAAAAAAAAACACACAAAAAAAAAACAGAGCCAGTTGTGTAGCAAAACAGAGAGAGAGAGAGAGAGAGAGAGAGAGAGAGAGAGAGAGAGAAAGGAAAAACCTTGACTAATGTGCACCCAAGGAGAGCGGAGTTTCACAAACCACCGGTACAGATGGTCGAGTTTGTGACAGCATATTGCGGTGGGGAGCTGCAAAGGACGTCTGACAAAGTCAATTTAAGTTTAAAAGGAAAAAAAAAACACACACACGTGCAAATCTCCGAGGTTTATCAGACGTAAGCTTGGAGGAATTTACTATACCCATCTTGTGAGCAGAGAGAAATACATATTTGCCTTAGCAAAATCAGCACAGTCCCCGTGCCAGATTGCGAATTAATTAAGTATTGTATCTGTGCAGATATCGTGCTTGGTAGAGCGTGGCTGAGAGAAGTGCTTGTAATGAATGCTCTTTCTGTTTTTGTACTTGTAGCATGTGCACGTCCACGTGCTGCCGAGGAAGCCTGGAGACTTCGAGAGGAACGACAGCATCTACGATGAGGTGACTGATGATTTACTTTTATTCCAGGATTTGGGAAAAGTTTCAAAGTCAGAATTTTATTCTGTTTGATAGAGAATTAGATAAATACCCAAGCTGCTTGACAGTCCTGATTTACTCTGTTAATTAAGCATCATTGTTTAACATGGAGATTAAAGCTGCTGGATGTAGCATTTCTGGGATTTGTGGGAAATAGAGACCCCTCTGGTAGAAAGACGCTATTACAGCCTCATAAGCTTACAAAGATTCGACTCAAGGTTTAATTCCAAACTTAAACCAGTACTACACACTAAATCTGTGGGTCTCAAGGTCAAGTCTAATGGAAATTATAACCCATTTGATATTAATAAATAACATCTAACGTGACTAAAATGGCTTAGGAGTTTTTGGTTAAATGCATGAAATATAAATACGCCTTTGGTTAACACAAGCTTGAGGTATTTTCATGTTATGCTTAATGGCATTAAGTAAGTGAGTGTTTCTTTTTTTCTCATAAATACTAATCCGGGTCACGCAAGCAAGAAGAAACATCTAAACATCATCGATGCTCAGATACAGTGTGTGTGTTCGTGTCCTCAGGCTAGCTGTAAATACAGCAGGTTGCCTCAGCACCACTTTTCACCGCTTATTGCAGACTGCTGCTTGAGATATTTGCGAATGTATCACAATGACAAAGCCTGTGCAGAAAAACCTTCAGGGTTTTTAGAGCTATCTGGTCTTTATAACCAGTGGATATTCTTCATGCTTTTTTCCCCATTTGTAAGACTGTGACATTTTAAAAGTGCAATCATCGCTACCAGAGCGAATAAATAAATAACAGCCACTACAGGATATTCTAATGGCCGCTCGGAATAGAAAGCAGCCTGCGTTTATTAATATCGTATTGTGCTTCTGGGGAAAAAAAAAGAGAATAAAATAAATATGCTTGGTTTGTTGGAGAAATGGTTTTTATATGTCTATAAATAATTGCTTAAAGGTCTTTGTGCCTCGTGTCATGGTGCTAAACGTCATGTACTCGCACCTTTAAGCGATAGAAGTGTTCTGATAGCTGTTGCCCGTTAAAACAATGACCAGAGCGAGCTGCAGTTCTATCGTTTCCTGTCTTTTTTCTTGTATGTGTTGAAACTGATGTGTGGAGGCACAGAACCGGAGCCAGAAGGTCTAATCATTTTTATTTGAAGGCCTCGTGAGTGGTGTTGAGGTGAAGTAGCCTTCAGAAACTTACTCTGTGTGGATGAATGTAGCAGTTTTTTTTTTTGGGTTTGTTTCTTAAAAGCTATACATAATACACACAAAAAATAAATGAGGGGTTAATCTGGATCACTAGAAGATGAAATACAAATGGTTATATCATACACTCTGTATGCTCCATTACCCTTTGTGTGTGTTTGTATTTTTCTGGGAAAATAAGAGCTTGGTGAGTGAGTGAGTGAGTGAGTGAGAGGGGGTGAGTGAGTGAGTGAGTGAGTGAGTGAGTGAGTGAAAGGGGGGGTGAGTGAATCAGTGAAAGGGGGGTGAGTGAGTGAGTGAGTGAGTGAGTGAATCAGTGAGAGGGGGTGAGTGAGTGAGTGAGTGAGTGAGTGAAAGGGGGGGTGAGTGAATGAGTGAGTGAATCAGTGAAAGGGGGGTGAGTGAGTGAGTGAGTGAGTGAGTGAGTGAGTGAGTGAGTGAGTGAATCAGTGAAACGGGCTTGAGTGAATGAGTGAGTGAATCAGTGAAAGGGGGGTGAGTGAGTGAGTGAGTGAGTGAATCAGTGAGTAAATTAGTGAATGAGTGAGTGAGTAAGTGAATCGGTGAATCAGTGAAAGGGTGAGTGAATGAGTAAGTGAGTTAGAGTGTGAGTGGGTGAGTGAATCAGTGAGAGGGAGTGAGTGAGTGAGTGAGAGGGTGAGAGGGTGAATGAATCAGTGAGAGAGGGTGAGTGAGTGAGTGAATCAGTGAAAGGGGGGTGAGTGAGTGAGTGAATCAGTGAAAGTGGGGTTAGTGAGTGAGTGAGTGAATCAGTGAGTAAATTAGTGAGTGAGTGAGTGAGTGAGTGAATCGGTGAATCAGTGAAAGGGTGAGTGAGTGAGTAAGTGAGTTAGAGGGTGAGTGGGTGAGTGAATCAGTGAGAGGGGGTGAGTGAGTGAGTGAGTGAGTGAGTGAGTGAGTGAGTAAGTGAGAGGGTGAGTGGGTGAATGAATCAGTGAGAGAGTGAGTGAGCGAATCGGTGAATCAGTGAGAGGGTGGGTGAGTAAGTTAGAAAGATAGAGGGTGAGTGGGTGACCATGGTGACTTTCTTTTTCACATACAGTACAGCTTTAGTTTGCCTGGATATTATGCTGCAATCTGGCAACCTTGCTTAATATCAGTGCTTCTGGAGCACTTTGGTGAGTAGTACAAACTCAAAACAAACAGCTAATGCTCCTGCTGGATCCTGGATTAGTGTACAGTATATTGTTGGTCATTTGAAAAAAATGTATGATATTTCAGCCTCTATCCTGTAGCGTAACTCAAGAGTGATAACCTCTTTCTGTCATTTTGTTTGAGGTTGTCGTTATTAAGGTCATCGTGCGTCACCAGAGTCTCCAGTGCTCATGAGCTGCTGGTGTTCGGGAAATGACTGAAATGAAAAATAATAATTCGAGAGAAATTCGCCTGACATTTTCCCTTACGTCCTTACATACACTCTCTCTCTCTCTCTCTCTCTCTCTCTGACTTTTCTTTCCCTCAGATATTCTTTGTTCTTTGTTTATATTCTTCTTCTCTCCCATTGTCTCTGGCTGTCAGTGAGCCTTTCTCCATTTCTTTGTCTTTCTCTTGGCCCTCTCTCACCTCCAGCTCTGCCTGCCGACGTCTCTCTTTGTCTCCTTCTCAAACGTGCAGCCTCACGCTTTCTCCCTCCCTCGATCTGTCTCTCTCGGCCCACCAGCGTCCCGAACCGCCCCGATCACAGGCCTCATCTCTTCAGTGGCTGATCCGTCTGTCACTTGGAGGCTGTTTATCCTCAGAGCGTTAGGCGGCGGCCTCGCGGCTGGCATTTTCTTTGTCACTTCGCTTAGACGATGTGACATTCGGTGCAGCGCGGTCATAAAGTGGCTGACAGCGTCTCTCTGAAACACACTGGCTTTAGCTGTAGCTTTTGTGCTATTGCCCCGCTCCAATGTAGAAGATGGCATTTCCAATTTTCTTTGCCATGTCACCTTGACGAAAAAGCAGCTGTCATTGTGTATATCGGGGCTTGTTTTGTGTTGCTTTTTCTTTTCTTATGGCTCATTCTTTGAATTGAGGAGGAAAAAAGAAAAAAACTTTTACCTTTTGATTAAAGCTCCAGAAGATGACTAATGGAATAGAAAAGAGCAGCGTTTTTTCTGTCTTTTTCTTTGACAGTAATTTAATACGTCAAGGAGAGTATGTGCGTTAAAGGATGACACCGGCGCTGTGAAAAGCCTTGAGCGACTCAAGCGTTCAAGCGTAGGAACAATGTCAGCAATTAACGCTTTGTATTTGTCTCTTATTACTCCAAGTCCTGGCTTATTGTCCCTAATGCACTAACTGGCTATTAGCCAATATGGCTGCTGATGTGTTTAAAAGGAAAGAGACACTCGTTTTCAAGAGAGAATGGTGATAATCATACAAAGTGTGGCATTACTGAGTTTTTTCTGCCCCTCAGAATGTCTTCAATAGCACCTCTCATTACCGCCTCTGAGCTATAAAACACAACAACTCTCATTTAAAACCAATTTATTGCTTATAAATGTAGAAAAACGAGGAGATAGATTGGGTTACGGGGCCTGGCGTGTTAGTAGGGCATGAACATGATGTTAATAGTTACACAGACCACTGAAGAACGATCTGCACACTAATAGCTGTACAAGGGAGACAATCGATTTTGATTCCCTTTAACTAATGAGCTAACCAGTGTGTCCACTAACCTGAGCTGGAATTATTCTGACAGTTAGATTTATGCCTCTATCTATCTATCTATCTATCTATCTATCTATCTATCTATCTATCTATCTATCTATCTATCTATCCATCCATCCATCCATCCATCCATCCATCCATCCATACATCCACCGACCTACCTACCTACTGTACCTACCTACCTACCTACTGTACCTACCTATCTATCTATCTATCTATCTATCTATCTATCTATCTATCTATCTATCTATCTATCTATCTATCTATCTATTTTTTCTTTCCTGTGTCGCTCCCCCCTCCCTCCTTCTGAATATAGGCCCTATCACTATCAAGTTAATTGTTCTAAACTAGTCATCGTCCCATGTGCACAGGCTTTTTTTGGTATCTGCCCACAGCCCTGACTAACACCGACCATGATAACGATAGACTGTGGACCTGGAGCCTATTCTGGGAACACTGGCCATGAGGTGGGAATGCATCCATCTTTCCTTCCTCCCAATTTGACCCTTTTAAATATGTTACCATTAGACCCTTTGTAACCTCTTTGCTAAGCAACAAAGAAAAAGTCTCAGATCCTTATAGTTCCAAGTTTACTCAAGTTTACTATCCCAGTTGTGTAGTTTAGTTTTTTTTTTTAAAATCAGATCCTTTTGTTCTCACTTTCCTTCCTAAACTGTGTTGGATTTACCCGAGATGAGATGAGATGAACTGATTAAAGCCAAAGCCATAACCATTCTTCAAGCAGGATCCAGTGTTATTACAAGCTCACCAGTTTAGGCTTGTTAATTGGTGTTGGCACCAACCTCAGCCTCACTGAAGGAAATCATGATAGACAAAGCGGACATGCAAAAATGCCAAGAGCTTTTTTTTCTGCCTGCATCAGCTCGGAACGATTGGCTTTGATTATATCTCTCCTTTCCTACACCAGGTCAGGGTGTCCGGAACGAGTCTCCATGGGCTTGTTGAATTAATTCCGCATATTTTGTTCTCGGATGATGTCCTCTCGTTCCTCTATCTGTCTACTCAATCAATAAATCCTCTCCAAGCTCGCTTCAGTTACTCAGAAGTCTCCATTTATATGTCCAGCTCCCGCGACAGTGAAATCAAGCTCTTCTTGCTTTCTTGCTCAACCCTGATGCCAATTGATAGCCGTGTTCATTAGATCTTTATCAATGACTTGGGCCGCAAGCGACGGAGATACCGAGCGCATTCCACGGATCCACCCGGTTGTTTTTTTTGCACAGCATGATTTATCTCCAGTCTCTTCTTCCCTTTGTGGCAGCGTTATTAGAGAACATGAAGGGGGAGAGGGCAATGCAATGAGAAATATCATTGTCTCCTCATGTTCCTCCCTTCACCGACAGTGTACAATCCATCTCCCTGACACTCACCTAGTTAACGTTTTTATCAGCGGGCCAGAAATTTCAGACCTTTTCTCCAGGTGGGACTGGAGGCCCTTCGCTAATAGTTTAGATAAAGACGAAGAATCGACGGACGTCAGACTTATTTCTTTGTAAATGACGCCTTGGAAGTGCCACGAGGCTGTCGATCAGGAACAAAGCCAAAAAAAGCTTGGCTTTCTGTCACAGGCGAAATTTCTAACCAAGCTAATCTGAAATACTGTATTCTTCTTACTGTGCAGGTGTGTATGAACCGCTAATCTTAGCTCATGTCCAACCTACATTTAAGTGTTAACAGTTACAGTAGCTAATGCAAAGCTGCGGTTTTCATGGCCAATACAGTAGGAATTATATTTCACAGTGCATGGCCTGAGGGAAGGTGCATGAAGCCTACCACAGTGAATACATACCTTATTTTCTGCATGAAGGGCTTTTGTTCTTCTTCTTCTTTTTTAATGCCCAATGTACGGTGGCCTGAGAAGTGCAAAACAAAATTAACAAATCCGATAACACATTAACAAATCCAAAAACAAATTAACAAATCCAAAAACACATTAACAAATCCAAAAACAAATGAACAAATCTGAAAACAAATTAACAAATCCAAAAACACATTAACATATCCGAAAACACATTAACAAATCCAAAAACACATTAACAAATCCGAAAACAAATTAACAAATCCGAAAACACATTAACAAATCCAAAAACAAATTAACAAATCCGAAAACACATTAACAAATCTGAAAACAAATGAACAAATCCGAAAACAAATGAACAAATCCGAAAACAAATGAACAAATCCGAAAACAAATGAACAAATCCGAAAACAAATGAACAAATCCGAAAACACATTAACAAATCCAAGAACAAATTAACAAATCCAAAAACAAATGAACAAATCCAAAAACAAATGAACAAATCCGAAAACAAATTAACAAATCCAAAAACACATTAACATCCGAAAACACATTAACAAATCCAAAAACACATTAACAAATCCGAAAACAAATTAACAAATCCGAAAACACATTAACAAATCCAAAAACACATTAGTTTGTGAATGGAAACTTACCTATCATTGGACGAGACACCTTTCATTCACCTGTATATATTGAATGAAAGGTGTTTTGTCCAATGATCGGTAAGTTTCCATTCACAAACTATACCAACCTCTTTGTCTGACTGACTTGTCTGACTAGGTTGTCTGACTTGTCGTTGTGTTTTCGGATTTGTTAATGTGTTTTCGGATTTGTTAATTTGTTTTGCACTTCTCGGCCACCGTACCAATGTTTAGAAAAATCTTTTTTCAGTTTGGTAGCAGTATGGAATGGAAAGGGAAAATCCACCTTAAATTTAATATATTACATTAACATTATTATACATACATTATAACCATAAAATAATTTCACCATAAAAATGCAAATGCATATTGTATTACATTTACATTTTCCACCTTAAATTTAAATTCCACCTTAAATTTAAATGCATGTTACAGTTACATTTACCACCTTAAATTAAAATTCCACCTTAAATATAAACGGATATAATATTTTATTCATTTAATTGAGGATTTTATCCAAAGTAACTTACAAATGAAGAAATACAAGCAAAGTGATCGATTGAGTAGTGAAGTTGTAAGAGTGTAATGTGAGTGTCCGAGTGTAAGACGATTTATCTTATTATTTATACATTTGTTTATTTCTTTATATTTGAGAGTGGGAACAATTGGTGAGTGTTTTTTTTGATGATAGTGAGAGATTCTTAATTCCACACCAAAGTTCATTCCACTACTGAAGGTCAGTCAGTAGTTTGTGGTTGGTTCTGAATCTTGCTGAGTCAGCACTACACATCGCCACTCGTTAACTAAACCCAGATTGCTCTCTCCATGTGAAGTTAGCATAGCAGACACGTGCTCAAAAAATCCAACAAATTACAATCATAAATACTTTATTATAAACAAAGAAAAAGATAATACTTGTAACTATCATTCCTATCATATCCACCAGCCCTACATTGACTTTTTTATTACAAAGTATTTAATTCACGCTGCGATATAATGTGTTATTGAGTGTTTTGCTCTGGAACACAGTGATGATCAGTACTCATGACAGTCTCGGCATTCGTCCTTCTCCGTTTTCGTAGCCGTCCCGATTTAGTAACGAACACCAAACTGCAGCCTTCTATGAACTTGTTTTGACTGAAGATTTGTCACCCGTCCAAGCTAAGAGGTGTAATGACATTGCTTTGCTGTATATTATCGATTAGCCCATAGATGCCATGTCATTTTAAATATCAATCTCTGTGAAACTACGGGTTTGTTTTCCCTCTCTCTCTCTCTCTCGGATTTTTTGTTTCTTCTTCACACAGCTTGACCCAGAGGGTCAGTCGAACTCGTGAATGTGTTCCGGGTTTGGAAAAAGAAAAAGAAATCATTAAAAAAATCTGACAGCATTTCCTGTAAGCCTCTGAACGGCTGCTGAACTAATTTAGCCAAGGTCATGGGAAGGTCATTAAACTCCCTCTTCAATTTACCAATGAACTCCAAATGAGAATATTTTTAAAATGCAAATGTGGCGACAGCCGGTGGGAGACTGTCCAGTAAACCAGGCTGTGTGTGTTTGTGTGTGTGCGTGTGTGTTTGTGTGTGTGTGTGTGTGTGTGTGTGTGTGTGTGTGTGTGGTGTTTCATTTATTTGTTCCATTTGAGAACTCAATAGGTGTAAAAGTCTAAAAGATAAGTTCATAAATAAATTAACAAACAAATCAACAGACAAATAAACGATAGAATGAATGGATGAACGACTGAGCAAACAATCAGCTGAATGAACAATTAAATGAATGGAAGAACGAATAAGCAAACGAATGAACAAGTCATCAAGGAAATGAACGAACGACTGTGATGTTTGTTCCTTTATTCATTCATTCGTTTGTTAGTTTCTTTGCATGTCTATTAGTTTCTTCCTTCACTTGTTTGTTTTTTACTGTAGTGAGATATTTGATCATTTGTTTGGCTTTTGTTTTGTTTGTATTGACTGATGTATTATATAGATGAAACCTGTCATTTTTGCGTGTTCATGAAATTGTAGGGAAAGTCTGAGTTCTCATGATGTTTTAAACCAGTCAGATGTTGCCAGTTGCAGTCTGACGTAAAATAAAAGAAAAAATAAGAAGAAGAAGACAAAAATTCTGTGAAATATCCGACAGTATGCAGGAAATATACTGAAAACATATTAATTATCTGATTATCACAAACAGGATGTGGCCAGGATTTTTTATTTAATTTAAAATCTAGTAAAATAGATGAACATAATTGATAATAGATGAACCTCATAATGACCTCATCTCATATGTCATATGTACTTTCCATGCATTGTACTGTACTTCATGACTTTTGCGAATAATGAATTGTGTAAACAAACATTTTTTAAAGATGATTGCTTCTAAAGAAAACATTTTAATGGACAGCATGTACAAGTACTCAATTTCATATTTATTTTTTTAACTTACTGGAATAGGGGGGCACGGTGGCTTAGTGGTTAGCACGTTCGCCTCACACCACCAGGGTTGGGGGTTCGATTCCCGCCTCCACCTTGTGTGTGTGGAGTTTGCATGTTCTCCCCGTGCCTCGGGGGTTTCCTCCGGGTACTCCGGTTTCCTCCCCCGGTCCAAAGACATGCATGGTAGGTTGATTGGCATCTCTGGACAATTGTCCGTAGTGTGTGATTGTGTGAGAGAATGAGAGTGTGTGTGTGCCCTGTGATGGGTTGGCACTCCGTCCAGGGTGTATCCTGCCTTGATGCCCGATGACGCCTGAAATAGGCACAGGCTCCCTGTGACCCGAGGTAGTTCGGATAAGCGGTAGAAAATGAGTGAATGAATGAACTTACTGGAATAAATCAGATACAATTCAGTTCTAAAAAAAATAGTTAGATGATGTGACTTCAGTAAAATGCAGCTTCTGCATTGATGAGTAATGTGATTAATAAGGTGAATACTTTTTATTAAATGTTACTTTCAAGTATATTTTTACTATAGAGGTGTATATTAGAGATATATAGTATTTTAATAAAATATTTGTAACGAATTTTAAAATTTTATTTTATTCTTATTTGTATTATTATTAATATTATTATTTTTTTCTTCCGTTTTGAAAAAGTGAATTGAAATTAAAATTGTATCTTTTATCATTTGCGCTTTATTTATATATATTTATATCTTCATTAATATACTTCTAGAAATGTTTTAAATAAATTGCTTTTTTTTTTTAAAAATGCCTATGAAAAAAATTTAAAACAGTAAAGTCCTGAGAGTGATCTGCAAGCACGGTTACGGGAGATGATGCCAGCTACCCATTTGCTTAAAACTTTTCTTTTTTTCTTTCAGCTCCATGCAAATGGCAGCAGACAAGCCCGTGTAAAAATGCGCCTTGTGTCTGCCGTTCCCCGTTCCCTAAAGTACCAGCTGTACTGTCGTAATTTAATTCTAAAAATTCTGTGAAATCACAGCCCTCTTCCTCTTGTGGTTTTCCTCCTTCTCGGTAAGAACAGACTTGCATTTTAGCATAAATGTATCACGCCGGATGCCTGTGTGTGGCATTCAGTGGAGTCTGGCGAGGCTTTTGAGAAACAGTTCTATTTTTTTTTTTTTTTTTTAATTTCTACAGGGAATCACAATGGCATAGTTTTATTCAAGCATTCTCACTGCAGTGGTGTTGTTTCACAAGTTCAAATCATATGGAAATGACTGGAACAGTTGCTGTGAAAGAAAATCACATGATTAGCTTCCTGACTGGAGCTGTATTTGGATTAGATCATCAGGGAATGTGAGAGTTTTGAGATACAATCATGTACAGCATATAAACTCAGTTGCCAGCAATCTATCGGCTAATAAACCTACACTCACCGTGCACTTCGTTAAGAACACCAGGAAACCTGGACATTCATGCTAATCAGCCATTCAAGTGGAAGCTGCGCACTGCATAAAATCATGCAGATACAGGTCAAGAGCTTCAGTTACTGTTCACATCAAACATCAGAATGAATAAAACAGTGCGCTCTCAAATGTGTGAGTTTATCTGTGGCATGGATTTTGGTACCAGATGGGGCTGGTTTGAAGATTTTAGAAACCGCTGATCTTCTGGGACAGATTTACACTGAATCATGCTAGTTGGTTCAATCTGTCAGGACGTCTGTAGTAAATCATATAATCACTCTTTGCAACCGTGGTGGAAAGAAAAGCAACTGCACAAAACTTTGACCTTGAGGAACATAAGCTACAACATCAGAAGACCACATCATTTTTCACTCTGTTTAGCCAAGAACAGGAAGCTGAGGATGTCATGGGCATAGATTCTGGTCTTGAGCTGTCCAGTCTGTGGCCATTACACCAAAGGTTTAATTTTATTTCTCACATTATACAGTACACAAATATACACAATGTGCCATGAAGTGGAATGCTTTAAAAAGGAGAATAGGAAACAAGTAGAATAGAAAAGATTGTTAGAATAAAAATTTGAAATATAATTATAATTATAAGCAAATGGAATATATATATATATATATATATATATATATATATATATATATATATATATATATATATATATATATATATATATATATTTGGTGACAGAGCTATTGTGTATGACTATGTGGGTAAAGATGTGTACAGTTGTGTGCAAAAATATGGCTAAGGTATTCAGTGTTGTGTAGAAAAGTCCAAGCTTTAGTCTTATTTGTGTTCCTGGTTGGGGGGGTACGGTGGCTAAGTGGTTAGCACGTTCACCTCACACCTCCAGAGTTGGAGGTTTGATTCCCGCCTCCGCCTTGTGTGTGTGGAGTTTGCATGTTCTCCCCGTGCCTCGGGGGTTTCCTCCGGGTACTCCGGTTTCCTCCCCTGGTCCAAAGACATGCATGGTAGGTTGATTGGCATCTCTGGAAAATTGTCCCTAGTGTGTGATTGCGTGAGTGAATGAGAGTGTGTGTGTGTGTGCCCTGCGATGGGTTGGCACTCCGTCCAGGGTGTATCCTGCCTTGATGCCCGATGACGCCTGAGATAGGCACAGGCTCCCCGTGACCCGAGGTAGTTCAGATAAGCGGTAGAAAATGAGTGAGAGTGAGTGAGTGTTCCTGGTTGAATCAGTTCCAGAAAATTTCATGAAATATTTTCAAATAAACACAACTTGTATAGTAATTCTTAGACTAGCTTTCCAGATAGCAACATTTAGCAGTTTTACTCAAGATTTTAGCAGTGTGGGCAATGATAATTTCAATGTTATTCAATGTCTATTGATAAGAGCCATTCAGAAATTTGGGCGTACAACCAGACTACAGAGATTCAAGTCCAAAAAATGTTTTATATACTCTCACTTAGTCCATCTGGCAGTTTATCCGAAGGATGGGATAAGGACCCAAAACCTGCTCCAAAATCTGCATAACAGCATAGATAGTGATTCTGGGCAATAATCAGAAAAAAAAAAAAAAAGGGTTGTTTAACCCTAACATTTGAATAATGTGGATTAATTGCCTTGGCATGTGGTTGAGCTTCTTAGGGGGAAAAAACAACCCAAACAACAACATTTTCACAGAAAATTAGAAATGATTCAGAAGGAGTCAAGAGATGAGGCAATGACACTCCCTCTGACATCCCAACTTCCAGTTCTGCTTAAAACAGCACTTCTGATTGATTCTAAAGTCTTAAAGAATACCGTTCACTGCAGATCAGACTTCACAGACTTTTACTCTGACCCTGGCCAAGACTTAAAATAAATCACTAAGAAAAGTTACATGTGAGGTCGTATTATTTAAGGAGATAATGAAGGCGTAATATTTAAAGCCATTCTCTGTGAATGGTCTATCAGCGACATGACTGCCAGTCAACGTTTCCTTCTGTAACGGTATAATTAAAAAAGATTAAGCGTTTTAAACCTCTTTGGCAGGAGAGCTGTAGAGACTCACGATCTCTGTTGGCCTTTAAAGTAATTCGCCAAGGTGCTTCAGTCGTTATCTTCCTTTGGCCCAGTAATCTAATGGCAGCTCCATTCTTCTGTAGACAACCTGCAATTAGTATCTCATATTTTCTTATATCTCTTATCACAGCTACCCGTGGAAAGAACAGGGCCAGGTCTGAGGTTTTGCAAAGTTAAAACTTTAAATAGCTTGTGAAGGTTTAAAGATTTGATTATAAATTCCATCCATGAATAAGCTCTTGGGCTCATAAATACTCACTCACTCACTCATTCATTTTCTACCGCTTATCCGAACTACCTCGGGTCACGGATCTCAGGCGTCATCAGGCATCAAGGCAGGATACACCCTGGACGGAGTGCCAACCCATCGCAGGGCACACACACACACTCCCATTCACTCACGCAATCACACACTACGGACAATTTTCCAGAGATGCCAATCAACCTACCATGCATGTCTTTGGACCGGGGGAGGAAACCGGAGTACCCGGAGGAAACCCCCGAGGCACGGGGCGAACATGCAAACTCCACACACACAAGGTGGAGGCGGGAATCGAACCCCCAACCCTGGAGGTGTGAGGCGAACGTGCTAACCACTAAGCCACCGTGCCCCCCATAAATAGTGACACTGTTTATTTGAAAATGTGGCCCTACCAAAAGTGTATTAGTTTACTGGAAAAAACTGTTTGGAATGTTGACGTCGGGTCTGGAATTCATGTTTGTGTTTCAAAGTAATTTTCTAGATACTTTACTGACCAGCGTGGAGTCTGGGGCAAAGCTTCATGACCGTAGATGGGAATATTTTGAATGTTGAACCCATCTAACTGCTAGACACCTGCTAATATTGAGAATTAGTCTTAACTAATAAACTTTCAACTCGAGATCTGTCTTTACATTGTGAATTTGTTTTATTGGTATTTATTGCCACTTTCCAAGAACTCGTGGTGCGATATATTTAAAGCGTTAGGCCACCCCTAGAATTTTCACCACCTTGCATTCCACATCTTGAATCTGAATATATTTGTTTGAGAAATAGTTAATACTGTAGTGCATGTGTAGTATTGCTGGGTTCTGGGTTGCTCTCTGTTTGCTACTTGCCCGTGTGGGCTTTCTCTGGGTTCTGGGCTAATAAAAGCATGCTAGAAGGTCAATTGGCTTCAACAAATCTCAAGTCTCGGTATAGGCTAGATTACAATATGACTGTGTTAAATCAGAAAAAAAAACTTGATATCTGTTTAACTGGGATTGTTGCTTTAAGTAATAGTAGGTACAGCAGGGAGTGTTGGTGCCTTACAGCTCCAGGGCCACAGCTTGATGGGGATTTTCTTTGAGTGCTCTGGTTTCCTCCTAACTCCCAAAAAGTGCATAAGTGGTAGATCAGTGGTTAAACTACTGATTGGAAGGTTGTGAGTTTAAATCCCAGAACCACCAAGCCGCCTCTGTGAGGCAAGACCCTTATCCCTCTACTCCTCAGGTGTACAAATGAGATAATTGTAAATGCAAAAACTTGCCAAAACGTTCAGTAACCATGATAAATTGTCTCTAGGTCCAAATGGATACTAAATATATTCTTTAAGTTGTGCCTTTGAATATTGGTAATCGTGTGGCACAGTGGTGCAGGTACCCTCTTAGTGGATTTTCTTGGTTTGTCTCCACATCTGTACTAGTTTGGTATCTGTCTTAAAATTGATTACGTAGAATAGGTTTGTAGATACATCTAAGTATGAATGATGGCCGTTTTTATTCCATTTCAACGTTAGAACATCTCATGTTGAGAAATAAGAGAATATTGTGATGCAGCTCAAAACTTAAAAACTCCACCTTTATGACAAAACTGATCTCCTTTAATGTCATATACAGCAAGAAACAGATTAATCTAAGTCCTGTTAAGACTATTTTGTAAGCATCCATGCAGAGTTTCCACTTTATCCTGTCCTAACAGGTTCCAGCAGGTGCCCAGACATCCTTGATTGTAAGCGCAATAGTTTACAGTTCTGGTCTGCCCTCCTGGCACGCCATCACTAAATTAGGTAGTTTTATTATGAGCCATTACCGCTGCCAGTCAAGATCTCCACCTTTGCGAGGGGTTTACTGTAGTGTTGCGTTTAAGGCCAAAGCAGAATGGCTCTACCTGGTAGGTTCTCAGCAAGGGAGGACACATAATCATTTCTCTTCCAAAGCATTTCTATTAAGACTCTTTTTGTGAATCTGATTTTTTGTTGTTGTTGTTTTTGTCCATAATTTTTGTTACTTTCATGCTTTCTCTAAATTCTAGAATCCATCGATTATCCACTGTTTTAAAAGAATACAAAACAAGACACTTTTTACATCACTTCAATCCCGTCATGTTCTGAAGTGGTGCGTCCAAACAGGGTATAATTTTCCTAACGTACAGTATGCAGATGCATCCGAGATATTAAGAGCATAGGTTTCCCGGATTAGCATCCGACAAAGACCGACGCCTCTCCGGAACATTGACTGACGGTGCAAATTGATCGGCGTGAAGGCTCGTTGAGGATGTGATGGGAGCGGGGAATCAGGGAGCACTCTGACTGGCAGGTATATTGAGCAGGTGATGGCACGCAATCCTTTCACCAATAAACCCCCATGAATTTGCATGCTAATTAGCCGCTATCAGATCTCAGGTTGTTATCGCAAGTAGGCTGAATTAATCAGCCGAGCATGTTGCGGAGCACATTTTAAGAATTGTTTATTGGCAGCGGGTTTTAGGGGTGAGGTTGAGGAGAATGGTTTCTTCTTTCTTTCATGTGTGTGATTTTGAGGTCAGAGGTTCATTCGACCTCTTTTGATGACCCTGAATAGAATAGGTCAGTGGAAGAGAGGATGAAACGATTAATCAGTCTACACACAGGCTTTGAAACATGGGTCTGTACCTTAAGCATAACATCGGCGAGGCTTCTTTTTTCTGTTGGGAAAGCAGAAGGAGTCGTATTGCAACCTATCATTCTGCCTTGATGGTTCACATTAGTAATAATACAAGTAAGGTCAAATACTGATCGCTACTTTATAGGTAGTCGGTCCTTGTTTTTTTTTCTTCATTTTTCTTCCAGATAAACAATACCACAGTCTCCTGCTGGCTCATACTTTCAAGGTTTGTATGTTTACTTGGATAGAGATGAAATTCATCAAGACGGAAATAAAGTTCAGTAATTTCTACTTTTCCTGTGACTTTGGTTCATCTCAGACATTATCGTCATCAGCTAACCTATCAGGCAAGCTCAAAAATGTTGCCTAGTCCTACATTTCATATTAAAAAAGTGACGTCACAATAACATACAGCTAGTTAGCTAGTGCATTAATGCCGCTAATGGTAACTCAGGCACGTTTATAATAATGTAGAACATCTTGTTGATGCCCAGTAGTCTGACTCTTTGTTATTTTCTCAGTGTACTGTATGTTAACCTACAAGGTGATGTATTACAGTATGTGTGCTAGCACGCGCGCTATATAACAACCTTCCTCTGGACTTTTTCCAATTTCCTCAGTGTTTCTGTTTGTTGCACATATTGTCATCGATGCACAGTAACACGATCTATTTATTTAGATATGGGTAATTTGTAATGGAGTGAGATTTTAGAATGATTTGCTTGTCCAAGTTTTCAGGTTAATGATGTGTTCAAATATTGAGCTTCGTAAACTTACAAATATAGATATAGATTGAAGCTTACAGTAGTTAGTCTCTGTGAATTAAAATACCAGTCAGAATAAGAGAGTGTTCTGGTTGCATCGCTTGCTTTATAATTTTGTCGCATGAGCCACCATTTTATTTAGCAAAAACAAATATTCAAGTACCATCTGGTTATAATGCTGTATTATGACAACACACAATACAATTTCCTCACTTTAGCAAACCAAGATGTTTTCATTTGAGGAGAATTATTGTTCTTAATGGTTATTATCATTATCAACTGACTAATTAAATTGTTTTTATTACACACTGGAGAATTAAGTGCTCATGATCATCGGAATGTCTCTTTTTGGAGCTTGCGTATAGCATGAAGAAGTATTCCTGTTTATTTCTAGTGATAGAAGAGCATTATTGACGCAGGTTACAGCAAAGTGTGCGAGTCACAATGAGAAATGGAGCAATGAAAGGATAACAGAGAACACGGAAAGGGAAAGAAATCAGTTCCATTGTTCCGGGACCGCAAATTCAATGCCGTTTAATTATATATGTAGCTGCATTATGTTTGCACAATGATCAATTAATTTTAAAGATATCTCGACATATAACACCCATCTCGATTCCCCTGTCAGAACAGCAGAGCCCCACTCTTGAATTGATGGTAACATTTTATATGAAGAAGAGAACCTACATTCAGCCTTCGTAGCACTGCATAAATGTTTTATCAAAGCGGTGCTGGAGGATTTCTGTAACTCTGAGCCGACATAAATGTTTTAACATGACATAAGATAACATAAAATAAATACAACCCTCAATAACTTTAGTGGATTGAATATATGAGACTGTCAATGTTTTCTTATGTTTTCTCATTAACCTTATTTCATGTAATTAGATGTTGTTATGTCACTAATGGCGTGTTCATAAAGTTTTAAGAAATCTTGTCCATCTTTACTACGACAGCTGTATTGAAGAAATGTATTATGGGAGCTCTCCAGACTTATTATGAAACAGCGTATTAATAACTCTCCTTATTTACGAAGCCCATATGTCTGGTAAATAAACAGACTTAATCCCCTGGAACTAAAGTAGTGATTGAGTTTGCATTAATAACTCTGTTATGAAGCAATTTGTGAACCTTCTGAGCTGATTAGCTTTTTATAAATTGCTTAGCATTACCATATATTCATTATAAGCATCTATGCAATGCTTATAAAGGTGTTATCATATGTGCATACACCAAAAATAGATTGTTTATTTATTTAGACATTATTCATGAAATTATAAAGTTATATATTATATGTAGGTACATCGTAGTGACTTCCCTGATGTTTTTTCTATACATAATTATGTAGTGTTTATGAAATTGTTAACAAGGTACCATGCTCATGAAATGCTTATGTATGTCTTGCAAACACCCTATGAAGGTGACCTTCAGGTTCTTTATTATTTATATATCAATTAATTATAAGTGCTTATATATGGGTTATATAGGTTATATGACTATACAGGCACAGAAGTTCCTTTGATGTTTCTTTAATAAGCCATGCAGTGCTTATTAATGTCTAATAAAGTCCTTATTAAGGTAGTTTATTTTTCATGTAAAAAAAGCAGTGTTGAAATACTTATTAATGTTTATAAATATCCTATGTAGGGTAAATCAATCTACACTGAAATGTAGACATTTAAAGGTTAAAATAAAGTTTATTTCTTGATATATACAGTACATATTTATTTATTGCTGTGATGTTTTATAAAGTCCCTATGGAGGCACACTGCAATAAGTAAAGACTGAAATTTGGAAATTTGTTGTGTCCTTATGTATTTATATAGAAATAGTATATAGAAATGTAGTGTTTATGAATGTGTTTTAAAGTATCTACGCAGGTGCCTTTCAAGTTACAGGCTAGTGAAATGGTTATGATTGTCTTGTAAACGCTACAAAGATACCACACAATGACTTACAGTATAGTGAAATGTAAATAAATAATTATTTATGCAGTGCTTATTAATGTGTCATAATGGCACAAATGGCACAATGTCACAATGTAGCTCCCATTCATATAAGGCATTAAAAAATTCATCTCTACAATCAAACATTAGGGATTTGATGCTCCTTTATGTTCCTATTATAAATATTTCTGCAGTGCTTATAAATTTGTTATGAATTCCCTATGTAGGTACCCTGTAAATAAAGTATTTTATGCAACATATTTCTAATAGAAATTGGAGCAGAGGTTTATTTGTAGTTCTAAAAGCTTGGGGAAAATGTGTCTATATTATATTAGTGTTACGGGTTTTTCTTTTTTCCATTCCCAGAGAATGATGCCATAGATAGAATACCGTACATTAAAACCACCCTCTTGGAGAAAGGTGAGCTTGGAGGACATAAGTAGCTCATCAGTGAATGAGCCTAACACGATTCTGCCACCCACACTGGGAGTGAACTATCCAACCACACACACACACACACACACTTACACACACACTTTAGCCCTGCTGGGGCAATTACACGCTATTATCGGTCAGGGAGGAGCAGCGCAGCACCGGAATCATGAGTCACCTCCTCATGTGGGTGAAATGCCTTCGCTTCTTTTCAGCGTGCTAAAACTCTATTATTGGTCAATCGATTAATTAATCCTTCTCGCTAATTGAAACTAAGGGTTGCAGAAAGCATATCATTTTGCGAGGGCTGTAATGGAAGTAATGCGGTAATTAGGCATGATAAGATGTCTGTTCCTGAGAGTGGAGGAAAGAAGGAAACTCAAGCTTGCTAATACTGAGCGTTCCCCTTATTGTGCACCGGGTGTGATCCGAGTCACGTATATTACTTTTACATTACATTTTATGTTGTTTTAGATTTATTCATTTATTCATTAATTGACACGGACCAAACGTTTTGTGTGTATTCTGACATGCTTAATTAAAGTGAGCGGTATTAAGTAGTGCTTAATAACGCAGTATTGTGCTGCTTATGAATGTTTTATAGACACCCTAAAATCACTGCTATTTAAAAATGTTTTATGAAGAAATGCATTATTTCTTTATATATAGATGTCAATGCAATGTTATGATGCGTTATAAAGGGTAGCTACGGTGGCTGAGAAGTGCAAAACAAATGAACAAATCCGAAAACAAATGAACAAATCCCAAAACAAATGAACAAATCCCAAAACACATTAACAAATCCCAAAACAAATGAACAAATCCCAAAACACATTAACAAATCCCAAAACACATTAACAAATCCCAAAACACATTAACAAATCCCAAAACACATTAACAAATCCCAAAACACATTAACAAATCCCAAAACACATTAACAAGTCAGACAACCCGGAAGAGGTTGGTATAGTTTGTGAATGGAAACTTACCATCATCGGACGAGACACCTTTCATTCACCTGTATATCTTTAATGACAGGTGTCTTGTCAAATGATCGGTAAGTTTCCATTCAAAAACGATACACTACCGTTTCCAGGTTGTCTGACTTGTCCTTGTGTTTTCAGATTTGTTAATGTGTTTTCGGATTTGTTAATTTGTTTTCGGATTTGTTAATTTGTTTTCGGATTTGTTAATTTGTTTTGGGATTTGTTCATTTGTTTTGGGATTTGTTCATTTGTTTTCGGATTTGTTAATTTGTTTTGCACTTCTCAGCCACCGTAGCTACCCTTTATAACGCATCGTAACATTGCAATTACATTGACATTTAATTTGTTTTCGGATTTGTTAATGTGTTTTGCACTTCTCGGCCACTGTAGGTAGCTACACTGAAATAAGTCAACAGTGAAATTGTACATTCTTTATATATACGTATTTATGAAATGCTTATGATGTATTATAAATGGCCTATGTATCTACACTGAAATAATTCAACACTGAATTTTTAACAAATTGAAATTTTATACTGAAATAAGTCAACAGTGAAATTGTACATTATATATACGTATTTATGAAATGCTTATGATGTATTATAAACCGCCTATGTAGCTACACTGAAATAATTCAACACTGAATTTTTACTTTATATATAAATATTTATGTAGTGCTTATGAAAATGTTATAAAGGACCTATGCAAGTACTACAAAATGACTTATATGGGAAATTCGGCTTCATACAGTATCTGAATTTTTATTTATAGCAGGTATTTTATTTCTGAGGTTTTTTTTGTACCTTGAAAGTCCAGACTTTTTTTTTTAGCTGGTGTGTTTCGTATTGTCGAGTTTGTGTTTGATGTCTGCTGCAGTTACTCTGCAGGTGAATGATTGATTTATTTGTTGCTGAAGATGTTCCATGTTACTGCTTTTAGTTTTATCTTTTTAGTTCAAGTCTTTCTTGTTTTTTCTTCTATTTTAAAATAAAACCTTCAGTTTTCTTCCTTCAGTTTCTTTCATATTGAGGCAATGAGTTAATATTTCAAGGCCAGAATTTATGTATCGTACGTTCACAGGTCAGGGTATAGTTATAAGTTGAGCGCATGAAGTAATATTACGTGGAAGGTAATGCTTAATAACGTAGCCTTTGTGTAATTATTTACACAAAAAAGAAAGTACAAGGAAGCTTTCTGAAGTTGAAAAAGATGTGTCTGTATTTTCTTACAGTATATCCAGACTCATATCTCAGTTCAGCATTCAGAGCTGGCCATATACCTATAGTGGAATTATTGAAAACAAATGCGGGATAGAAAATAATGACCAAAGAATTAAACAGCACTTTTTTTTTATACTGTATTGTCAGATGATTGAATTGTGTGGCCTATTTTTTATATTTAAAAAAAAATGTATAAATAAAATGACCACTACATTATCTTAGAAAAATTATTTTCAGCTATTACTGTTCAGGTTCAAGTTTCGTAAAACGATCAGAATTTCACAAATTCTTGGGAATATTTTTTAAACCAGAAATCTGTATAAGGCAAAGACTGCGCATTTTCTTGTACGTGATATCCAAGACACTTTTTTACTGCTCAGACATCACCACATTAAACTTGTGTGTGAGTTTTAAACATCACTTAGTTAGCCAGTCAACCTGAGAGTGTGTCAAGTGGCTCTGTGACCCACGGTGTCGATGCCGCGGTCAGTTGTTTGCTTGTGATGTTTAATTTAGAAATGTCAGTCTTTTTCATATTTATGAGCACCGGTACAGTATATGCGAGTGGCACTGAGCGAACTATTCTGAACGTTCAGACAGCTGACCTTTCTGAACAGCCCAAGCTGCTGTACTGCAGACAGAAGAGACTCATTTCTAACATGCTAAATGTAACTGCTTCGTCTGTACTGCTTGTGGGACTTTGTGTTTTAACATGCGTTTATTCTGAAATCACAAGACCAGGACTTGTTCTTGGACGTGGTAGTCTAGTGGATAAGGTGCTGTTAGGGTGCTGGGCTACTAAAGGTCATGAGTTTGAATCCTAGATCCACGAAGTTGCCACTGCTGGGGCACTAAGCAAGGCCCTTAACCACTAATTGCTCAGTTGTATAAAAATATAAGTTGCCCTGAATAAGGAACGTCTACTAAATGCCGTAAAGATAATGGACTGAGTCTGGGCATTTCACGACTTCTGTCCAGTTTAGCTCCTTAAAACGAACTCTTAAAAATGAAATGTTGTTTTAGTTTTACAAGTGATTTCAACATGTGTTTGTCAGTCAGTATTACAGTGTCTTTGAAAAAAAAAAAAACAATGAGAATTTCTGTGCAGCTTCAATGTCGAATGTTACGTGTAGTTCATCGGTGTGCACGCTTTTAATCGAATTGAAATAAAATAATATTTCACATAATAGGTGGCTAGTGGAAATAAACATTTCAAGCTTAAGATATTAAATATAAAAATAAAGATAAAACATGTTAAGAAGTAAGATACAATTACATACTATAAGCATTAAATTGTAAAAAAAAAAATATTGTAGCTATATTGGATATATTTGTGGCTATATTTGAAACAGGCAAATTGTATTTATTTATTTAATATTTATTTATTTATCTAATTAGGTTTTTTGTAGAGGTGTGATTAATATTATATGTTTTTTTTTTTTTTTTTTTTAAAAAGCCATTTTTTTTTCTTTTTGTCCTTTATATTTACATTAAATGTTGACGTTCACTGTTATGTTACACTTAGCTTTTCTTATTTTCTTTTTGTGAATGAT
Source organism: Tachysurus vachellii (assembly GCF_030014155.1). NCBI lineage: Eukaryota > Metazoa > Chordata > Actinopteri > Siluriformes > Bagridae > Tachysurus > Tachysurus vachellii. Next base: position 15,183,543 of record NC_083481.1, read on the forward strand.
ACATACTGGGAGATTTATCATACAGTAAATCATATTTCATGCACACATACTGTATACTTTGAGGATTTGTATTTTTCTGTTGACTTTTGTTCATCAGTAGCTGCTGAATTTTTCAGCATGATTAGCATGGTGTCTCTGTTCATACACCTTCATTCTTTCAAGAATCTAGTAACTATGGCATTGATTAAACACACACAGAGAGAGAGAGAGAGAGAGAGAGAGAGAGAGAGAGAGAGAGAGAGTAAATGTCCACATGCTTGAATCGCTTCTGCATTTCCACGGATATTCAGAACTCCATTCCCAGGGTTCCTCATCTGTCTGGACATCTGGTGTTTATCTCACTTTTCTGTCGTAAGGCTTATTCAGGCATATAATTGCTAAATTAACACCCAGCCCAAATGTCAATCCTGATAGTGATGCTTAGTTTTCCTCCTTAATCATCATAACAAGTGGCAATCTTGGGATTCGAGGTCTATTAGAAACAAATCCACGATAATTCCTGTGCTGATTGGCAAGGGCACAACTATGTTGGGATGAGTGTTGTAGTTTAAACAAGCTCTCAAATCTAACCAGCCCGTGCCTCTGGAGAGCCGAGGGCATACACCCGATTAGCGACATCCTTACGACGTTACAGCTTGCCGACGATGCCGCCATCTTGGAAGATTTCACATCAGAGAAACGTATTTTTTCCCCTCATAATGAAACTAGAATTTAAACAGTATATGTATGTTCTAAATAAGTGATTTGTGTGAATGCATTGCATCTCAAAAATAGATCTAGGATGTGGCACTAAAATGGAGGATGTCAGGGATTAAAATGAGACAGGTGAATGTTTTATAAACATCATTTTTGGAAAATTATTGCACTTTAAACAGTCACAAAAAAAAATTGCACTTTAAACAGTCACAGCACAATCCCTATCCTGTCTGAATAGTTCACAAATCTGATATGAAGTCTTCCATTTTTGGAGCAGCCATGTATCTGTATCAAGTGTTTGGTCTGATGAGATACCTTCAATTAAATCATTTACATAAATGCATGCGATTAGAGAAGCAGCAATCTGAGATATAAGCAGCCATGATTCATCTTTCAGAAAACATCCATCACTGAATTAGCCTTGGATCAAACATCGATCCGTTCTGCTCGGAACAAGTCCATTCCCCCCAAATCCCTGGACTACGCTATATTTACCTCCACTCACATGTCCTTGCTTGGCTCTTGTGCTATTTAAATAAGTAAGCTTTGGAAATAAGTGGTTAATTGCCCAAGCTTTATAACAGATAACCTTCCTGGCTTAAGGTTAGAAATCAGTGCATAGGAAGAAAGAATGATGTATCAGTCTGTCAGCATGGACCGTGTCTATAGGAACATGTTGCAATAGGCTGCAACTCAAAGTAGCATCAGTGAATTATGTTCGGTCTTAGTTAAATTTCTACAGAGAGCGAGGAAATAAAGCAGCAAAACAACGAAGCAACCGGTCTCTTTAACCCTCTCAGTACATCTACAGCTTAAACCATCTGCCACCCTTGTGACAGAGAGACAGAAAAAGAGAGAGAAAGGGCGGAGCGAAGGGCACCAAGTGGTAGACGAGTTGTCACGCTGAGTAATTAGTCTCCGCTGGGCGAGAAAGTAGCTGGATGTTGTGACACACACTAGATTATCCACAAGTCCACTGAGAACACCTGCCACCAGCCTGTAGGTCCATACAGGTACAAATCAGACACCTACACACACTCTTTCTCTTTCCTTGATTGGCAGTCAGCCAACACACCTGCAAACAGAGCACAGAAGAAGAAAACAGAAGGAAGAAGAAGAGGGAAAATAAATAAATAAATAAATAAATAAATAAATAAAATAAAGCAGTATAAAAGCAAAACCACACTAATTCATCATTTCTTTTCCCTCGACTAGTTTCCTAAGTAGTCTTTATTTTGTTCTTTATCTTCCTTGATACAAACTTTGCAATCACTGCTAATGTTTCCTGTGTCCTTGGCCATCAGTGATCTATCAAGAAAATGGATATTTATTGCGAAAAAAAAAGAAAGTCCAGTTCTTGTCGCCTGACTCTCTTTGTTCTGTCACAACAGACTCCATTTCAAAGGCAATGTGACAGACGATCCCTATTTATTTGCAAGGACACTTACTGCGTGTGCCAATCTTTTTTCTTTTTACCCGCATTGTCTTTTAATTACCGCCGAATGTCTAATGACATCCACGGCAGTGAATGAGAAGGATGCCCAAAGCAGGTTGTGCTTTTTGAAGCAGAGGAAGCCTTGTCTGTCGCTGTGCATAATCCAGTCTGTTTGATAGGTGGCTTTATGGAGAACAGGAAATGACAGCTTGTGACTGAGCCTGAGATGCAAATCAGACTCAGGAGGTAGGAAAGTGAAGTTGGTTGGAGACTAAGAAGGATGAAGGAAAATGAAGGTCAGGTCTTTGACGAAGGTTAAAGCTCTCGCCTTTGCCTCAGTGCGCCTTGAGGTTCACCACAGCAATGAAAATTAAAAGGTAAGACATTAGTAGCATAGCTGTGCTGATTGTAACAATCTGTACAAAAGCAGACTGATGCCACAAAGATGTACAACCTTTGTTGACATAAGGTTGTTATTACACTCCTATGCAGTGTCTTTTGTATTTAATACTTGGTAGTTGACACTGACATCAAATTTTTGTATGTCTTGATGGTGCATAAAAGTGTTATAACCTTGCTTGTCTCTTTTTTATAAGATACATGACATTAGGTGTAATGACAAATGGCATAAGCCTGCATAGACAGTAATTAAAGACTTATCCAAAGTGTAAGAATAAAGACTAGTCGATCTGATGTAACTCATAAAGTATAGTGATGTATAATTTGTACTGTTGACATCAGAGGTTGTCAAGGTGCTCCTATGCAGTGTCTCCTGAATATCTTAACTACAGTACGTTTCACAGGGCTACATGACGCCTACAAATCGGTCTACTGACATAAGTCTACATACAGTATACAGAAATTTACCCTAAGTGTCAAGTGACATATTTTGTTGACAGTAGATAATTATGACACTTTTATGCAGTGTATCCTGTATGGCATCTTTCATAGTGCTGCATGACTCCTAATCTAATCTTAATAACAACTGATATAAACCTACATAAGAAAGAGAAACCATTTATGAACTGAAATTAAAAGACCAACTGAACCAAAGGGCATTGTTGTTGACAAAAAAGGTGTTATAAGACTTAGGTAGTAACATGGACATTCGCTCAGTGTATGTAAGTTATTACATGACTATGACACGGTAATAACAGTAACGTGCTTAATAGGATTACACGACACCTTCGTAAGCACTTAATAAGAACATATGCTACGTCTGTTGATTTTGGTGGTTTTATGACCCCTAGTTATGACAGGTAATGACAGAGAAACGTTACTGTTTTCACAAAGTTATGACAGAATAGTAAAGGGCTTGTGTTAATGTCATGTAGCTGTGTTAACACTCACCCTAAATAGAAATTCACTGTGAATAAGTGAAAATACTGTGCTTTAATAATCAGGAAGAGATATTTGTGCAAATGAAATCGGCATTCTTTTTAGATTTACGAGTGAATTTTTTTTTTACTGCTGCCGGACAGCTCATTTTCCTCACAAAAACAGGGTGCTGAAATTGTCATTAAAATGTGTGCTTTTCTGGAACCCCTCATGAATTAGCGCACTTATACTCTGACAAGGCGGCAAAACATCTCTCTAATTCGGTGCATTGATTTGCATGTGTGAGAATGTTATTAAACTTGATGGCGCTTCAAACTCGGATGGAGTCTCGTGTTTAATTCCGACTCCAACACGCGGACTGGCTTTTTAGCATGCGGTGAGACATCGGCATGCTTTCGCTATCACATATTTGTATGGAGGCACGCAACACATTACAATGTATTAATAGAAAATGATAGACATGAGGATATTTAATGGACCTGTGAGGTGGCTGGATATGGTCTAGCTTTAGAAGATTAAGAAGATCCAGCTTTAGAAGATTACCTCCAGCTGCTTATCTCCATTCATATAGGCTTAAGCAATTAGAGAATATTGTTTGATTGGGTGTCGCTATAGTAACAGCTCGCTCAGAGGGACTGTTGTTATTTAATAGAGGAATATACAAAGGTCATGATAACTTGGTGAACATTAATGGAAGGAGTCTCCAGTGTGAGCGAATTGTATTCACCAGGAGGTGTTTTTTCGTCATAATGCATAATTAATATCAGATTCTTAATAAGTGTTTATTCAGATGCAAATGATGTAAATAAAATAATAATAATAATATCAATATCAATAATAATAATAATAATAATAATAATTATTATTATTATTATTATTATTATTATTATTATTATTATTATTGTTATTATTGTTATAACAATAGTAACAATAATAATAATAATAACAATAATAACAACAACAACAACAATAATAATAATAATAATAATAATAATAATAATAATAATAATAATGGGGGGGCACGGTGGCTTAGTGGTTAGCACGTTCGCCTCACACCTCCAGGGTCGGGGTTCAATTCCCGCCTTCACCTTGTGTGCCTCGGGGGTTTCCTCCGGGTACTCCGGTTTCCTCCCCTGGTCCAAAGACATGCATGGTAGGTTGATTGGCATCTCTGGAAAAATTGTCCCTAGTGTGTGATTGCGTGAGTGAATGAGAGTGTGTGTGTGTGCCCTGTGATGGGTTGGCACTCCGTCCAGGGTGTATGCTGCCTTGATGCCCACTGACGCCTGAGATAGGCACAGGCTCCCCGTGACCCGAGGTAGTTCGGATAAGCGGTAGAAGATGAATGAATGAATGAATGAATAATAATAATAATAAATTGGTTCATAAAAAAATTGTTCAATCAAGTACAGTAAAACCCAGGAAACAGTCCAAAATTGACAAGACCTCAAAAACCAGAAAATAGAGCACCACGAAACAAAGGCCCGGGTGCCGGCGCACTGTCCCAGATCTTCCAAATGTCTTACATAACCACAATGGAGATAATACCGGCCTGTGAGTGCATTTCAAATGGGCCGTGGCGCTTTAATCATTCAGTTAATGGAGCAGGAAGGTTTAATCATGAGGGCTTTCTGCCTTTCATCAGAAGGAGAATGTGGAAACAGGCATGAATTAGTGAAGTGGTCCGAGGCTTTTCACATTCTGTTTGATGGCATTTAATTTAACTAAAAAGTTCAACGTTCTATCTCTTTTTCAAGACCTACCGTCGTTTTCCTTACTTATACGGCTTCTCGGTCCGTTCTTATTTGCAGAATGATCCCTAATGATATGAAAGCACAGAATCATACTTAACAGTTTGGAAGCATTACTTAATTCCAAGGCGAGGAATTATCATAAATTCTTTTCAAGCTCGTGCTATTCTTGGTGAATCAAGACCTCGGTGTCCTTTGCTAGTGTTTATCTCAGTGTAATGAAGGGGAAATAATGGAAGAAGATTAAAAGGAAAAACAATCATGAAATCTTAATGAAATGTCCACGGCTAAGTGCTATATTTATACGCAGTGGCACTTTTAAAGGAGCGATATCTCCTTTAAGACGTGCGGAGACTGTTTTAAATATGGAGTTACTTTTTTCACCTCATTTGTCAGTCTAAAAACAAAGAAAGAAAAAAAAGAATGGAAAAATAAAAAAGTGAAGGATTCATTATTCATTTAGCCATTTAATTTTAATTAAACCAAATAACAGATTTTGTGTGCTAGTTACATGGTTAATAATAATAATAATAATAATAATAATAATCTCATTATATATTCACCCAGTGGTTACTACTAAGCCTCCAGTCCTTCCTAAATCCTCCCCTCTTAATATAAATCTTTTTCAATATGCAAAGATCTAAGCATAACCATGACCAGAACAGACCGAATCTGTTCTCTTCTGTTATATCAGAGCCAGTTAGCACAGGGCAGAATGGGATCATAAAGGCTGCTCACCCCATGGGTCACTGGTTAATACCGGCGTGTCCTATCAGACTCGGCAGGGGTCGTGACCCCCCACTGGGCTTTGACACTTTGAAAGAAGATGGGGTTATATTGGGTTAATGAAGTCCAATTTCTCTTAGTGTTCTCGTTGAGTGTTATTACCACGGGTCTCTGATCTGTTTTTGGAGGAATCACCTCAATGCGCTAGTACGGTATATTGTAGGGTAATGAGCAGGAAGGAGAATGTTTTTTTTAACGTGATGAAAATGGCAGTAAAGTTAATACAAGAAGCTGTTCAGGGTCAGATGTCTAGGTATATGATTATGAGATCAATGAGGGACTTCGCTAAACCTGACACAATAGCAATTACTATTCGTTTTTGTTTTGGATTTTAAACACCATAGCTACTCTTTTTCAACTCGTAAATGATCCTGTGTTCATTTTTGGCCTGTTCTTGGTTCCCGATTCCGCATCTTGGATCATTTTGACATGCTTTTCAGTTCACCATGGATATAAACAGCAATCAGTTGAGTTCCTGTCTGCCGATTCTTCTTGACTTTTCATCAAGGTACTGCAGAACTTTGGCTCACAAATGTTGTCGTTTTTTTTCCATCTAAATTTTTAGAAACCTCAAACAGATTCGGATGAACTTGGTGGACCAATCAGATTGAGATTGAGTGCGTCGCTCAGGGTTTGTGTTCAGTTCAGATCCAGAGAACTATTAAAAAAATATAATAAAGTTTTAATATTCATGATGTGACAAGGTATCACAGTCATCTGACAGGCAGGACCGGTGAGAGCGCCGCATCTTCTTTCAGCCTCCTGTTGAACCGGAATCGTGATGCCTCTCGGGCCTCATCAGGTATTCACAGAAACACGTGCTTGCTTTGACAAGATATCATCGGAGGCACTTCTTTTTGACAGTCGGGGGAATATTATTTTTGCCGAGTAATTACTGTACCAGCTGCTGAAATGTATTTACATGCCATCAAGATGGCCTCTGTCTTAGCGGGAGACAGGAGATAACGGGTGGCAGCAATCTGTTCGGGAAGTCCCCTTCCTCGCTACGAGTTTGGACTTACACACACACACACACACACACACACACACTATCTCTCTCTTTCTCTCCCTCTCTCTTTAACACACACACACAGAGCAATGTCAGTGTGCAGTGACCGTTTAAGCAAAGAGGAGGCAGCTAGGGACTTGACTATGGCACCTGATGTCACTGCATAGAGAGAGGAACTATTAGCAAAGCAAGCTGTCAGCCATCTGTATGACATCACAACCTTTCCTTTTACACAGCGACTTCCTTCTTGACACACTCTATCATTACATGTGGTTCTGCATGACATACGCGCGACTCAACCGTAAGACGGTATTTAGACGGTATATTCGAGCCGCCCACATTGATGTGTATAAAATCGTGGTGTCTGTGGAGGTAACGTGATCGTGCAGCTCACTATATTTGTTACTATCTGTTAAGACGGTCATTTTTTTTTCTATTACAGTATCTGAGCAAGTAAAATAGATTTCCTTATAAACCATCAATTAATATGCTAATATGTGTTAATATTCATTCATTCATTCATTCATTCAGTCATTCATTCATTTTCTTCCGCTTATCTGTGTTCGCCTCACACCTCCAGGGTTGGGGGTTCGATTCCCGCCTCGTGTGTGTGGAGTTTGCATATTCTCCCCGTGCCTCGGGGGTTTCCTCCAGGTACTCCGGTTTCCTCCCCCAGTCCAAAGACATGCATGGTAGGTTGATTGGCATCTCTGGAAAAATTGTCCGTAGTGTGTGATTGCGTGAGTGAAGGAGAGTGTGTGTGTGTGCCCTGCGATGGGTTGGCACTCCGTCCAGGGTATATCCTGCCTTGATGCCCGATGACGCCTGAGGTAGGCACAGGCTCCCCGTGACCCGGAGGTAGTTCGGATAAGCGGTAGAAAATGAATGAATGAATAAATTTAACTTGTATGAAAGTCTACATGCATGAAGTTTACTCAGGAAAGGCTTCATGATAGAGGACTATTGTGCGTTGGCACTGAAACCGTCACGTGAATGGAGTTAATGCGGATACACAACGATGACAGGGATTAATCCAGACACAAGAACAAGATCAAGAACGACTAAGCACTAAACATTACTGATCAGGAAGCACAACAAGGACAACCAATAACAGGACAAGGGTGGAGATGAGATGTGAATCAAAACATAAACGCACGACAATGCAGAGGCGCACGCTGTAGCACTGCAGGCTCTTTACACATGCTGAGTTCTTCTGTACGCTACACTCAACATGGGAGATAAATCCCTAACAATAACATGGCAAGTGATTGATTGATTGATTGTTTTTTTTTTTGTTTGTTTTTCCTATTTATTGACTTGGAACATGGAATGTTAGCTCCAGATATCTCTTAGAATCTATAAACTGCCATTCCTTAGCCAACCACTCTCTTTTTTCTTCCATGAGTTTGAAAATGAAGCTATATATATATATATATATATATATATATATATATATATATATATATATATATATATATATATATATACATACACTCCCAAGAGTTTTACAGTGGCAATGGTGTCTTAAGCAGTTAAGGCTCTGAGTTGTTGATCAGAGGATTTCGGTTAAAGCCCCAGCACTGCCAAGCTGCCACTGTTGGGCTCTTGAGCAAGGCCCTTAACCCTCACTGCTCCAGGGGCACTGTATAAGATAAGATAAGATAAGATATACCTTTATTCATCCCACGGTGGAGAAATGTCTGTTACAGCAGCAAAGAAAAAAAAAAGTGCAAAATATAAAGTAGAAACATATAATACAAATATATTCAGTACAGAGTATAAATACAAAAGAAAAGAAGCAAACAATACGGTAGATACACTTCCAAGCAAATTACACTATGTAATATTGCACAGTTTTAAAAAAATGGTGTTATTGCACAGTGACACAAAATTGCACAAAAATTTAAGTTATTGTTATTGCACAGTTAAGGAAACAGTAATAACACTGTGCATTATGGTGACTGGTTCACTGGGAGCAGCTCGGATTATACAGTCTAATAGCAGCAGCAGGTAGAAAAGACCTTACAAACGCTTTTAACACTGAAGGATCTGCTCAAAGATGTAACTGTTTTGTACAGGGGGTGAGAGTCAATCAATCTTCATCAATGATGATAGCTTAGCTACCATCCTCCTTTCTCTCACCTCCTGTAGAGTGTCCATGGGAATCCCCAGGACTGAGCTGGCCTTCCTTATCAACTTGTCCAGTCTATTTCTGTCTGCAGACCTATGACATATGACATATGGCCTCCTCTGGTGCAGAAGCATCTCTGAACACCCAGGTACACCCAGGTCATCTGAACACCCAGGTACTTATAAGAGTCCACTTTCTCAATATCCTTTCCCTAAATGTTCACTGGAGATAGTGAAGTGTGTTTGTGCCTGCAGAAATCCACCACCACCAGTTCTTTAGTCTTCCGCTCCCCATTTATCTGGAGGCAGCTCCGTTGGCACCAGTTAACAAAGTTCTGGATCAGTCATCAGAAAACCTCCGCTGGTGACAAGTTGCTGAGCTAAACCTGAAGTCTGCAGTGTAGATGGTGAAGAGCAATAGAACCAGGGCCAGTGTTACAGACATCCTCACATTCTGTGGTCGGGTTGTGAGGTAATCCAGTATCCAGGTAGAAAGATGAAAGTCCACTTCTACAGTATGTACTCCAGCTATGTAAGCACCAGCCTCTCCAACATCTTCCTCAGATGTGAGATCAGTGGTACTGGGTTTGGGTTACTGTAGTGTGCAGGGCAGAAGAAGTAAGTCAGTGTTAAGTGTTTGCAGGCTAAAATGCATGCTGTGAATTAGAGTCTGTGGATTCTGAGCCGTGTTTTGACAATAACAATAAATAATAAAGTGTTGATACAGCGCGGATATAAATTATCTCTTTTTTAGAGGATTTAAATCCAACCCAAATAACAATCCATTAATTTTGTGCATCGACAATTAATTTTTATTTGAAGATTTTATACACCAGATATTTTTTTTTTTTCAAAACCAGACTGGAAATCCTCCAGAATTTAATTAAGAAACCAAACGCTACGATAACAAATGTACATGTTTTCACTGAAAAGGCAATATTGACTCTCATTTTCATTAAATGTCAAAGTATTTCAGAGCGTCTCGTTTTTTCCCGGCAAATTGCTTCTGTTTTAAAATGAATCGGATCAGATGAATAGGCTTTATTAAGGTCTGGTAAATAAAAGGGACAAAAATAGACGAAGAATATGTGACATGTAAGAGAAAGCTCATTACTGAGCAATTTGTCCAGCGTTAACTGCTAGTTTTATGTATATATCATTAAAACTCTCTGGTGTTTATCATTTAAATAATGGAAATAATTATAGCAAGCCTTCATTTATAGCAGGGCGTCTCATTTACTCGAGCAATTTGCAACAAATATGTCAACGCTGATTTCAGAAGCATGATGGCTGAGGCTTTAAAGGGATGTGGTTAGCGTTGTCAGAAGCATTGATTTTCTACTTTGTTGTAAAAGAGGTCTAAATTTAATACTGTTATTATGACAGCCCCTTTGTGAGGCATTGCGAGCTGACGTAAGGCGTTATTTTTGCTCCATTGGACTTTCAGATGTATTTTCCAGGAACTTGCCCTTCCCCAAGTCCCGCTCACAGCAAAATATGACACCGATAAGCGTCCGTGCCATCATCTAGACTCGGGCGACTTTTTTTTTTTTTTTTTTTCAGTTTACTGGCATGAAGAATAAATCAGTAAGTATAATCCCATCCCAAATGCTCTTCAACAGCAATGTCATTTTCCGATCAGTGCGAAGCATCGTATGGGGTGACATCTGGATGCTGTGTGATAGTCAGGGTGGAAACAGTGTGGCTAAACACATGCTGTGTGTGTTTCAGGCTCTGAGATGTGAACAAACTAAGAGTGAGGGAATACAAATCTGTCAAACTCTCAATGCACCACATTGTATTTCATGTATTTGTATATATTGAACTATGAACAAGTTTATAACATGTTATAACACGATAATTAAAGCAAATCGTCAGACCAGCAAAACCCCACAGAACTGAAAACAATACGTCATCTACAAAATCTTCCAATAATGCAGCTCAGCCACTGTAACTACCACATACACACTAACTCCACCTCCATTTCTTCCTTTTCTAGGGTGCCAATACTTTTTTAAAAAATATAATAGATAATCTTATTGAGTTAATTCATGGCTTTGTTCTATTTGAGTCCATACTTTTAAGTCCATTACGTTTTAGTCAGAGAGGAAGAAAAGATAAAGCCCTCAGGATCTGGATTGCAAGTGTAAATACAAGCATTGATCATTGAGCAAACTTCATTATTAAGTAATGCCACTCAGTCCAGATCATTCAGTGGGACTTTAGGGCAGAGATGGGGAACTCGAGTCATATGACTTGACTCGAGTCAGACTTAAGTCGCGAATTTGAGACTTGAGACTTGCTTGACAAATATTAAAAAAGACTCGACTTGACTTTGACTTGACATTCATGACTTGAGACTTACTTGTGACTTGCACATGTGTGACTAAAGCCCTATTCGGACGGGATTAGTTTTACGTGGGGACGTGGAGTAATGCAATTTTACCTCAGGACATCTGTAATATGACATTGATATGACATAATATGATATAATACGGACATTGTCCGTAATGATTACCGAGATGGCACATTCAGACGGGACTAAAATCACAGAGAAGCTCTGGTAATAATTACTTTACCCCCACGTCCCCACGTAAAACTAATCCCGTCCGAATAGGGCTAATGTCAGTAAAGATTACGGCGACTTTTACCTTCTGTAAAAAGGTCCGGAAAAATTACCTCAGGTAATACTAATCCCGTCCGAATAGACCCGCTGTAAATATGTACGGTAAAATTCCGTCATTTCCTGTTTAAAAGTAGTTTTTGCCGCGTTTTGCAAGCATGGAGGCGCCATGTTGTCTGTTTGCGCACGTGATAACAGGAATCAACGTCATACGCACATGACGACAAGGAGGTTACTGTGGTGCGTAAAGCGAGTTACCCCTCCCACTTCTGCTAGTTTTACTGAGATGTCTTGTCCCGTGCGAATTGCCCAATTTATATTACAGACGTCCTGAGGTAAAATTGCATTACTCCACGTCCCCACGTAAAACTATTCTCGTCCGAATAGGGCTTTACTCCCACCTCTGCTTTAGGGTGATGGATAAGCTTTGTTTTTATTTTCTGATCTGATTTATTTTCCCCGCCCACATCCCGTCATCTCACTCCTATTTCTCTCAAGATGAACAAAGAACAATTTAAGCACATTTCTGTGACATAAGCTCTAGCGAAGTAAATATGACTAGGGAGACATTAGACTAAGTGAATTTAACATTTAATACAAAATAATAACTTTATTTATTTAAAATCACCCTATTCAAAAGTTTACACCCCCCCTCACCACCCAAAAAAAGTGAATATTTTGAATTGTAGTTAAAGATCTAGACACTGGAAAAGTTTACTTGCTCAATTAATTGCAAATATAGAAATATGGAAAACCATAAAATCCTGTAGATTCTCACATATGTTTTGTTTATATGGTGATCTGCTTTATCTGCTTTATAAGCATATTATTTTATGGATACGTACTTCATGTACAACTATTCCATATATCTGCAAATAAAAAGAGATTTCCTTGATTTCTATTGCGGTACATGGGAAACAAATCTTTTAAACCCTGGAGGTATGTTTTATGCTCTTCTACAATAAAATAATATAAGAAATGTTTGAATACATAAATAAAGCACTCATAGAGCACTAAATAAAGCACTCATATATAAATATACATATAGAAAGAGTAGATTCATGGTATGGATTTATTCTGGAAATATCTATGTAGCCTACGGAAGCAACATAAATGATAAGCTGCCTTCAAGGTCTTAGGCATTTTCTTCGACTAGCATTCAGGAGGGACCCACAACCACATACAGATTAATAATAACAGCACATACTTGTTAATGTTTTCTCTAGCATTCTGCCCTATTTAATGTTCCACCACATTCTGGTATTTGCATATATGTCTGGAGGCCAGTAATGGAAATTTCTCTTCTGCTAGTACATTGCATTTATATTTATTTATTTAACACTCTTTTTTATTTGATTTGTCTTTAGCTGCAGAAACATGACCGTGAAAGCGAAGACGTTGCGTCCAAATGGAGATCGGAGGAAGAGATGGAGAAAGAAGCAACGGAGCTGAGAGGTCTCTTCAGTTAGTTTATTTTGGTTAAAAAAAGAGAAAAAAAACAAGAAAGAAAAAGTGTATTATAAAAGTGTAATATAAACACTGTCTAATTGGTATCACTTAGAAATGCTGTTAAACATTCTCGATAAAAGTGTTTCCGTACTATACGGATGCAACGAAAAATGGCTCATTGTTTAGTTTTTTCGATTGTTTGGCGTTAATTAACGATGGATCTTTGGCTGAAAACAAAAGTACCTGATTAGCTGTGTGTATTTTCCTGCAGGAGAAAAGAAACAAAACTGTATTCATGTGGCAAAGCACATAGCAATATTCCTAAAAGAGAGCAAAAGAAAGAGTTGTAATTTTTCTTTTTTACATTTGTCCATTATGGTTGGTTTAATATGGTTAAGTGTACGGTGACGTAACGACTAACAGGAGGTGTGAGGGAGGGATATCTGTTAACGTCAACATCAATGACAAAATGAGACTTTGAGTAATCGCCTAGCAAAAAAAAAAAGAAAAAAGGTAGTTAAATAGCATATAAAGAATAGCAAAGGCTGCATTTAGTTCTTTTGGAAAAAATAGAAAAAAATTAAGCCTACCAAGCCTTAAGTAACTGATATGCAAAGCAGTCAGGGAAAGAAATTTGGATGGAAAAAAGACAAATGATCAAAATTAAAACATTTGACATTGTTTAAAAAAAAGATGGCTAAAACCTTACTTGCTAAAAGAGTATCAGAATTTGACCAAGTTGTCGGATATCTCTGTATCTAAAATGCAGTCGTAATCCTAACTTTGGATGCAAATGCATCCCACTTTTCACTTCTTGGTGGTAAACCAAAATCTGTAACTTGTCCAAAAAATGTCAACTAATTTACCCAAGCGACATAACCTACATAATGAACATGATAAAGAGTGCACGTCTATAGGAACAATAAATACTCGCATCAAAATTAAAGCACAAGTAAGATCGGCAGCATCTCCCAATGCAGAGTCAATGCTAAACTAAAGTTTAGTGGATGTCAGGATATTTCCTGGATGTCAGGACTTCCTGCTTACAGATAACCAGAATATCCCATTTATAAATAATGGACAGAAATACTTTTTATTCTGCAGTAGAATGAAATGGAAATGTCGGCCTCTTGAAGAAACCGTAATTCGACCAGTAAAAATGCTCAAAATAAATCAGTAAACTTGCACCTGAATGTTTTAACAGCTCGGTTATTCAAATATACTCCTGTTTTCTTCTTTCAACTCAATTAACCTAGTCAGTCTCTTATGGTATTGTGTATTTTTGCAGTAAACAGTAAATAACCTCCATTATCCCCTTGACCACTACAGCGAAGTGTGCTCTTGTGTTACTTTGATTGATTATTTGTTCTCTGCGTTTGGCTATGCAGTCGGTACACAGCGTGCCCCCTTTCCTGCCTTTAGTGCATTCGGTTCTCTGAAAAGCCCCATGAAGGTTTTATGGAGATCAGTACGATTAAGTAGCGCATTTATTCCACAGCCGGGCGTTCTGATATGCAATGCAAAGGCATCTCACTTTCTGTTTGTTATTCATGAGTGTCCTGAGCTACATTTCATTACTAATCCCATTGGCATCATGTAAATCACTGAAAGTAACCATATTGGGATTTTATTTATTAATTTTTTCGGGGCTTATTCCCTAAGCAGATGTGTCATCCTGTCAGTGAGGAAAATGGGCAAAATAAGATTTCGAAACCCAAGGTGCTTTCGAAAAGGTCAGTCATCCGTCTGTAGACTGTAAACCATCTGTTACACGATTCGTCGTTCAATTTAAATAAGGTTCAGCCTGGAGGTAGGACACACGGCTCAGGTAAAGTAAGAAACACAGCGATCGTTATTAATCTGCGTTTGGATTTCTTTCTTAGAGCTTCGTCAGCTACCGGGAAGGTTAAAGAGACGTACAGATGTAGCACATATTACGCTTATAAGAATTACACTTAAAAGAATAAAGAAATATTGACAAATGCATCAGTTATACAAGCAACATGAGGAAATGACATTTCCCTCGTATGCTCCTTTATCGTGTAAATATATTGTTAGTTATCGCACATCTGCAAGCAGCACACTGGAGGCTATTATGGCTCGTAATTTTATCAATGTGGAAATAAAATCATCTTGACTTGCCACTTATTCATCGGGAAAAGGAAATACAATTGTGACAGCGTTCGTGACGTACGCCTTCCAGTAATCAAGTTTAAAAAAAGAGGCCCCATGAATTTCAAGGAACGTTATTGAGAGCTTTCCTTTATAGAAACGTCTTATAGATTTTGGGGCTGATCTATCACTCGTGCACCATATAGACGTACTGTACGACATAAAATCCACAGTGGAAGTTTTTCCCATGAGATCAAGCTTGCTGTCTTCTGCATCTGAACCCTCTAGTGCTCTTCACTTAAACCTGGACATTATTCTTAGCCTTGACATAGAGTAATTACTTCCTACCTATTACAGTACAATGTCGTATCCTGAAAGCATGTTGAATCAAATGAGCTGTTAGAATTGAATCATACATACATACATTGCTTATGGCAGGAAATTTCAATTAAAATGACTGCCAAGATAATATTGAGTGCATGTTTTTCTGCAAGGACATTATTTAGAGATCTCTGTCGTAATTACCTTCTTGATATAGCAACGGGTCATTAAGAGCGCTACACCTCTCAGTGATAGCCGAGCATGTCTGGATAATACTACACCACATCATCATTTGTAACGATGTAAAGTTCATGGTTATGAATTATACAGACAGTTGTACAACATATACCAACCTGTTAGCCAGTTGAAGCTATTGATTTCTGAGTACAAGCTCAGAAAAAAAGCACATTTCTACTGTTCTAACATCATTTAAAAAAAAAAAAAAAAGATCTGCTAAAATCTCCAGTGAAGCTCTAGTGGCTTTGTTCAGGCTTGGATTAACTTGGTAATGAAGGCGCGACGCAAGGGCGCAAACGCAACGTTTTTTATGACAGCGACTCTAAATCTTATTATCAACGTCCACGAGGGGTCAAAACACAGGACACACGGTGTTACAGGATAGCAATCATTATTGACAATCAGGGATAACAGACATATGAGTGTCAAAAAACCTGACAGAACAGGAACAGCAGTTCAGAAGACACTATGGAATTCATGTAAAAAAAAAAGTTATAAGCGTAAGGGTTGCCAGGTATACCAAAAGCAATTGAAAAGCATCTCTATACAAATACTATAACTCAAATGATGCATTTCCATTTATACATGACACCATATTCACAAAGTTATTTTTGCACAGATTTTTCTTATAAAGCTATAGAGAAGACATCACAATCCATGGGTCATTTGATATAAATGAAGTCTATAGCTACAGATTCCTGCTATGCAAACATGCAAGTGTAACACAAATGTGGCCTGGGTGATTGTCTCACAAGATACACTTGACACTTACTTGTTATAATGATTAGATATCCTGAGACAGATGTTAATACCAATTCTGAACGGAGTGGTAACCTACGGAGCTCGAAACATGATGTCAATGATGTGCCGGTGTTTTGAGTCAGATTAGACTAGTCTAATCACAATAATGTTAACTAATGTTAATCAGTAAGCACTACTTCTAGTGTGTCATCATTACAATAATAATCATCATATTTCAGTTTATAACATGTCTGACCTCTTACCTTATTGAGGAACAGAAATCTCCTTCAACATCAGCTACCTCTGGAATATTCTCCTAATACTGTACATGCAGTGCAATTAAGTCTGCATACCTTTTTTATATTTTATTTTTGCTTAAAATTGAAAACAATGTGTTTTTCTGAGCTCTCCAATTTCTGGCATACCTAAATAGAGATGAGCAGGAATACTTGTCATGGTGTCAAGTGTATTTAAGGGATAAATGCAGCTTCATTTGCAGCATTTCTGACATTATGAGAAGCACATCTCTCACTGCCATGGAAATAAATGAGGCGGTGAGACTGATAGTGATTCAATTGATGTGTTTCGTATCACGTACGTCTTTGCTGCGTGATGAAGCTTGTCATGTTGATCTGACTGGTTTATGTTCTAAACATTTTCGCAAAAAACCTGTCGACTCCTCACATCCCCGATCTTGACTGAGTGACAAGCAGAGTTACATCCTCCAGATGTAAAGCCACCTTCAGACACATGATGAACTTGGCCTGGATTTTGGAGCCTGCACAAATCCCACATGGTGGCTGGTGTTCAGGCGTATTACCAACATCATTTGCCAGTAATGGATTCGGAGCAGTGAGACATTTACTAGCTAAGTTAAATGGACGCATTGGCCATCATTTGTGCTTTGGGAGGAGCAGCAGCGAGACCTCAGGGGTAATGTTCTTTTCTCCCTGCCCTCCGTGTTTTAATCATTAACACTGCCATTTTGGGGATGAGATTATAATGGCTGCTGGGTGCCCGAGGTGGATGAGTTGGGGAACAGGCTCCCATTAATGACCGTTTTTAAACAAGCACTCTTCTTTTCGGTTAAAGGACACACGGCGCTCGCAGGGTAATGGTGGGGCTCAGTGTGGATGAATTTGGCTCAGGATATAGGGTGGGGTGAGAGAAGAAGACAAAAATATTTCACTAGCCACTCGCTTCAGCTGTGCAATGTGGAAAGCAATGAGAATGATTACTTATAAAAAAAAAACCTTTAAAAATATGGTTTTATTTATGTATAAAAAAATTTCTGAACAGCCAAACAGTTTGTCAGGTCATCAACTCTCTCAATGGGCTTTACAGATCTTAAGCCCTTCAGGCAAATTGCTCCATGAAGGAAGGAAAATCCTAATACCCCAAACACATATAGGAAGGTAAGTTGGACACCCAGTAGATGTTGAAATCAGGAAAACAGCCAATGAGCAGTCACTATTCTGTGCTCCATACCAATTTGGGGCGCCGAAGCATGCTCAATGCGGCTATATCCTGCGGCTATTGCGCTACAGAGAAGGGATTTTTTGCTCCAAATAGTTTCTTAAAGTCTATTAAGTCAGTCATTCTCATCCAGTCAATATAATAGTTCCTCCTAAGTGCTTTGTTTGAGGGTGTTTTGCGAGCGCATTGCGTTGCTGCCTTTTTCAGGGATGTTCCACAACATTAAATGTAACTGTAGACTGATGAAAAAATCAGAAGTGTCACTCTTAAATAAGAATAGTGATAATTGACAGATTGTTGTATTATTAGAGGAGCAAACACTTCAGGGCCATCCTAGCATTGATTCTTTTCCTATAACAGCGTAGACTCCTAGCAATAGAGATGGCTTTACGTCTTATTGTTGAGAAAGACAGTATATACTGCATTTTTACCCTTTAAAAGCTACCTGCCTACTTCAATGTCATATTTACTTAGCAAAGAGTTAAATAAACAGCTAAATCTTTACAAAATAACCATTTGGAGACAAAACAACTACATTTTTATGTAAAGAATGATGTTTAGGACACACCTTATTTAGAACCTGTAGCATTTTACCTCAGTTTGATACGCATTGCTAAAAAGAATATTCTAGAAGGCAAGAGTAAAAAAAAGGGCAAAAATGTGCAAGACAACAACAACAGTAATAAAACAGTGGGGTAAAAACTAACCGCTAGTTAATAATTAACAGATTTTCTGAAGCTAGCTGTATTATTTAGCCTGTTTTTGTTTCCACACCTGACAATGCTAGTCACTGTTGTCTAAATGGTTAGCTTGTCTGTGTGTATTTACATTTACATTTACAGCATTTGGCAGACGCCCTTATCTAGAGCGACATACAAAAGTGCTTAAATCTCTATCATTGGATACATTAATGCTGGTTCACTAGGTTACATACTTAAGATACCATGAGTTTAAAACATTGTTCAAAGTTACAATGAAAAAGTTTCTATTTTATTTATTTATTTATGATTTTTTATATATAAATGCAATATACAGGGAAAGAAGTGCTAGTTGAAGTGTTTCCTGAATAAGTAGGTCTTCAACCGTCATTTGAAAATAGCCAGTGACTCAGCTGTCGGACCCCTAGGGGAAGTGCGTTCCACCACCTTGGTGCCAGTTGCCTCTTACCCTGAGAGATGGTGGAACCAGTCAAGCAGTCCTGGTAGATTGGAGGGTGCGGGGTGCAGTGCGAGGAGTGATGAGGGCTTTGAGGTAAGAGGGAGCTGGTCCATTTTTGGTTTTGTACGCCAGCATCAGTGTTTTGAATCTGATGCATGCAGCTACCGGAAGCTAGTGGAGGGATCGCATCAGCGGGGTGGTATGCGAGAACTTACTGTAGGCAGGTTGAAAACAAGCCGTACAGCTGCATTTTGGATCATTTGCAGAGGACGAATTGCATTCATAGACAGACCTGCCTGCAGTGCGTTGCGGTAATCCAGTCTTGAAATAACAAGAGACTGAACAAGTACCTGAACAGCCTGTGTGGAGAAAGATGGCCGAATCCTTCTAATGTTGTAGAGAAGAAACCGAAATGAGCGAGTCACATTTATCCAATTACGACTGGCTTCTCTTCTGAGGTAAACCATTGCAGCCTTTAACCCATTTGTACACAGTTAGAATTTTTATTTGTTAGCCAAAAGCTTTCATTCATTAGATAGGCTTATCATGAGCATGCTAGGGTTAAAAAGAATGTATGTAAAATATGTAAATTGTTATCCGGCCATTACATTTACATTTACATTTACATTTACAGCATTTGGCAGACGCCCTTATCCAGAGCGACGTACATAAGTGCTTAAATCTCTAACATTGAATACATTAATGCTGGCTCACTAGGTTACATACTTAAGATACCATGAGTTTAAAACAGTGTTCAAAGTTACAATGAAAAAGTTTCTATTTTATTTATTTATTTATGATTTTTTATATATAAATGCAATATACAGGGAAAGAAGTGCTAGTTGAAGTGTTTCCTGAATAAGTAAGTCTTCAACCGCCGCTTGAAAATAGCCAGTGACTCAGCTGTCCGGACCTCTAGGGGAAGTTCGTTCCACCACCTTGGTGCCAGTACAGAGTTACCCCAAGGTTGCGAGCTGTGGCTGAAGGGGAGATCAGATCGTTGTGCAAGGATATAGCAAGATCATGACCTGGGGATGAATCACCTGGGATGAAGAGCAGCTCAGTTTTGCTAAGATTAAGCTTTAACTGATGAGCAGTCATCCATGATGAAATTTCTGCCAGACATGCAGAGATCCGGTCAGAAGCTGTGGCATCTGCGGGTGGGAAAGAGAAGGTAAGTTGTGTATCATCAGCATAGCAGTGGTAAGAGAACCCATGTGAGGAAACAACTTCACCAAGAGAGTGAGTATACAGGGAGAAAAGAAGAGGACCAAGTACTGAGCCTTGTGGGACGCCAGTGGAGAGTCTGCGTGGAGCAGATGTCACTCCCCTCCATGTTACCTGATATGAGCGTCCTTCCAGGTAGGAAGCGAACCATTCCCAAGCTGATCCGCAAATCCCAAGACTCCTGAGGGTGGCTAAGAGAGTCTTATGGTTGACCGTATCAAACGCTGCTGAAAGGTCAAGGAGGATAAGGACGGATGAGAGATTGGCTGATCTAGCAGCATGTAGTTTCGCATGTAGTTTCTCCATTAAGAAAGGTCCTGGATCTTACTGTTGTGGTAAATAGTGAGATAGTGAGGTAAAACTAAGTGCTAGTTAAATATAAGCAGTAGCTAGCTGTATCATTTAGCATGTTTTGGTTTGAGTTCCACAGCTGAATGTTGAATATGCTAGGCGCTGCTGAATAAAAAGTGTGTGTTAGCATTTTTATCTGTTAGCCAAAAGCTGTTTTTCATTAGAGAGTCTGTTTTACTCTTAACTTCATAGCATGCTATGGTTAAAAACAAGTGTGTAAAATGTGTAAATCGTTATCCGGGCAACAAAGAAAGGTCCTGAATTTGTTAATAGATTTAGCTGAACTTAATTAAAAACACATTAGGTTACAGGGGATGGGACAGTCAGAGGAGGCCCCTGGAGCATACATTGCTTGTGGCTAGTCAAATGAGATGATTGTGTAAGCATGCTCCAAGGGTGACCTTTGCCCATGGTGCTTGGAGTAAAGAGGAACCCAAGAGATCCTGTGTCAATAACACATCAGGCTCGTTCCTACGGGCTATACTCTGTATTAAACTTGAGTATGTTATGCAGCAGGACTGATCTTTTAAAGGAAATGCTCACAATTAAATTAAATCGGTTTCTATTGAATTCTATTGAATTATGCTGTGATTCTGGTGCTAATTTTTGTTGTGTAGAGGCTTGTGGTTCTGCTGTGCTCGATGACTGACATCACCAGGGGACATTGTTGTTGCTAGTTCAGCTACAGTGCTGTTCAACAGGAGAAAAAAAGAAATATTATTTTACATAATGGATAATGATCATATTTCGCGGTTTGTTGCTGAAGAACACACACAATTTATTTTTTTTGAAAATGAATGGATTGTTATATTTTTCCTACTACTGGCTTATCAAGTGGCTTCTATTCTTTATTAAGGGACTTAATTCTGTATCTGTGTGTGTGCGTGTGTGTGTGTGTGTGTGTGTGTTTGTGTGTGCACGTGTTTGGGTTGACTAATCTGCTTTGGCTTTTCAGACCAAATCACAACAGGTACAATACATTCTTTAGGGCTCCCCATGGACCAACCTTCATTTCGGCCCCTCTTCCATCACTCTCTACATCTCTCTCTCATGTAGACATCTTCCTATTTGTCTTCGCTCTCTCTCTCTCTCTCTCTCTCTCTCTCTCTCTCTCTCTCTCTCTCTCTCTCTCTCACATGTAGACTCCTTACTATTTGCCCCCCCGAGACTTCCTCCTATTTGTTTCCTTCCTTCTCTCTCTCTCTCTCTCTCTCTCTCTCTCTCTCTCTCTCTCTCTCTCTCCATCTTCACAGCTCGCTAAAACCGCTCACTCGACGGTTGTCTGTAGACCTGCAGGGCATTTTAAATGGAGCTTTGATCTCTGTCTCCGAATACACCCTACGTTCACAAGAACAGGAGAAAGGAGGGAAAAAAGTGAGGCTAGTAGCACATTTGGATGTGCTCTAATGAACAAATTCCCACTGAGAACTCATGAGATCTGCCCATTCAGCAGCACACGATGAGGCGAACGTATGAACTTCTCCTCCATTAATGGTTCTGCTCTTCATATCAGACAGCATATGGAAATTGAATCGAAGTGTGGCTGCTTTGTGTATGTGTTTGTGATGTAACAGAATACACCTACATACATAAAAACGGTCTACTCGAAAAGCTTGTCGCGATCGTTTACAAAAAGACAAACGAGAGGATTTTGTCTTCAAGCAAGCTCATGTTCGTGTCAACATGCAGCCCAATGCATTTACAGCATTGTTATTACCTGCCTGTTTTAGAGCATGGTGGTTTAAATTATACTGCTGCAGTACTTTATTCATATTTGGAAAATGGGATAAGACATGAGGCATACCTCAATAAACATCCCTACAGTGAAACATGGTGTTGGTAGCATCATGCTCTGGAGCTTTTCATCCTCAGAACCTGTCAAAGCCAAAGAGCAAAATATTGCAAGATGTTACTAGCAAAAAAAAAAACTGCAACGATTTGGGAGAAAATCTAATCTTTTTGCAAGACATAGTGGCTAAAAACAAAAAAAAGAATGTTCTACAGTGGACAAGCTCAAGTCCAGACCTGAAGCTGCTGGCATGCTGGTCCAACCAACCAACCTGCAGAACCTTCGGGCAGATCTGCAAGGAAAAATAAGTGCAAACCTTTTTTTAACAGATGTAAAGCTGTTAATGCAGCAAAAGAGGTTGAATACTTATGCAAGCAGGATTTATTTTTGACCACTTTTTGACTTTGAAAATGTACTTTAAGGTTTACAATAAAAATTTATCTCAGAAACAGTGAAGTGTAAGTGTCATTTTTAATTCTGAGGAATTTGATGCCTTTTTTTGGGGGGGGGTCAGGCTTAAGCCACGCCTGCTTCAATTTTAAGTCTCACTATTTTTGCCTATACACCATATATCTTCCAGTAATAAAGATTTCACCCTGCTAAGTGGTCTGTTTTTATCTTCTAGCCGTGTTTCTAAATCCTTTTATCTCCTTAGAAGTGGCGAGGCAGTCTATAGCTCAGAGGGGTCATGGTAAGTCTTTATCAGAGAGACTCTCTGCTTCTCTTTGGCGTGAAATAATTTGAAAATGAGGAAAAGGTCACTTGTGAAATGAGGTCCGCTTCAGTTTGAAGGAGAAAAAAAAGAGAGAGGAATCACTCGATCAGGGTGTGACTTGAGTAAAGTACGGAGGAGCCCGAGGCCCCAGCGGAGAGGACGAGGCGATCCGAAGATTGATTCCACCTCCGTCTCTGGCTTCCTTACTATAATTCCCTCTATCTGATCATTCATCTCGATGCTATGCCGAGCGCATCCGACGCTTCTCTGTATGCAGTGGAGATTTCACACGAGGCTCCAGATCTCCCGCGCCGAAAGCCCCAACGGGCTCCAAAGGGAAGAAGAATACACTTACAGGGAAACATCATTATCTGTGATTTAGCTTGGGACCATCTCTCCCGAATTGTGTGTACGCAAAGTCAAGGTAATTTTTTTCCCGCATGCATGCAGCTCAGGCAGGGAGGAAAAAGAGAATATGATTTGGACCCAGCTGATGCTACCGGGTCATTTATCAGCCGTACGCCTCGTCGCCTTTGGGGTTCGCCGTGTGTGAATATTTCCAGCTTGTTCCAGTCAGAGGTTCCAGCTTCACGGCTCCGGAAGTAAACAGGTCCGGGCCAAGAGTAGTTAGGACTCATAAAAATCGTGTGGGGTTGTTTATTTTCCATAAATATGACGAGAGTATACATGCTGTACACATGCAGACCAACCTCTTTTCACAGACCAGTGAACTCCGTTCATACTGAACCTGTGCATTTCTTCTTTATTACTGAACTCCCTTGGGTGGTGAATGAATAAATTTTTTTCAAAAAATCAAAACAACAGGTCATAAAGAGCATGTACATCAACCAGATTTATACTTCACTCATATACAATGTGCTGCGATGATATTCTAGTATTTGAATATATCGTCGCTGTCGGGCGGAAACCTCGTATGTCCAAATTTGGTCAATTTCATATTTTTTCACATATCGATGCTATTGGTCAGTCCCCACGTGGGTCTGTTATTTTTACAAGTTATTAACCAATCTAAAGTCTTGAAAATAGCTTGAGCGCAAATCTCATAACTCCATTGGACACTTCAACTGTCCACCTCTTCCTCACTCCGCGGGAGAGCTTCACGGCATATTTCTCCTCAAGAAGAGTCGCAACGAATCAACACGTCTTCTGAGGTAAATGTCTTCAAAACACTGGGCTCAAAGAAAAAAAAATCTTGACCCACGCTAGTTCTGGTGCTCGTCTGAGGACAGGAATTTAGCGCAAGACAATCCACTGCAACGCGGACTAAACCCTGTGCACTGCAGATAAGGTACGGCGTTTTTTTAATTTCCTGAAAAGTAACAGTTTTGGAGATACGAGGATTCCGCCTGACAGCGACGATATCCTCTTTTTCTCTGAGAACGCATCAGTGTGTAGATTCTTAACACATTTCATGGTTAGATATTCATGTTGGTTTACAATTTATTTCTGTGACAAGGTTCCACATTCACTCTGCAAAAGGAATTGAAAACTTTTCTGTTTTTTTTTTCTCTCTCTTTTTTTTTTTTTTAGAAAAACTTTGTTTGTTATTAATGCTATAGTTTGAGTAACCTGTGTGCTGGCAGGTATTGAGGCACCGGCAACTCCAACTCCATCATCATAAAACGTAAGTAAACACGTGAATAAAGTTTACCAAAAGATTTTATGCCCAAAGACCTCCAATTGCACCAATTATCATTTGTGTGGTGTTAATACTTTAATTTCTATAGTTACAACTGATTTAGAGACTCAACATTGTGCATAATAAGTTTTGGGAGTCACCATTTATACTTATCATTGAAAAGAGTTTTCATAAAATTGATGACACATTATTCTTTGCTTAATAAATAAATTATTTAAGTTGGCAATACTATAAGTGGAAGAAACCCAGATTCCTGGTTGATTACTTATGTTCTATATACTGTATGATCTATAATGTTTAAGCATCTTATATAACTTTAGGTTGACTCTATAGGGTTCAAATGACATCACATGGCTTATTAGAAAGTGTACATTTTTGGGACATTGTTGTTTTAGGGGTTTAATGCCTTTAAAGTAAGTTTAGGGGTTTAAAGTAAATTTAATATCAGGTTTGAATTTTCAACATTCTGAAAAATTGGGAAAATTTCAGGATTATTTCCTATTCACATTTCTTTATTTGACTGATGGATGGATTTCTCTTCCACTCTTTCTCGAAAAAAATCTAAAAAAATAAAAAACGTGTCCTAAATGTAAGCCCTGATACCTCAGTAGTAAGCATCCTAAAATATCCAGTATATAACCATACAACACTCCTGCCTTCCCTGACGCTGAACCACGTGATATACTGTGTCATTTCTGACACATACACCATTCCTGTACACTTTATGAGTCTCGAGCTGTTAAGCAGCCTGCGGCGAACATTAAGAGCGTCACATCAATAGTAAGGGTCAGCACTGAACGTGGCTCTTTTGTTTACTACAGAAGCATATTACACTTTGATATTCATGGACTCTTCTGTTCGAGATTAGACTTTTCATCCTGTTTCTTAAGAGAAGTCAAGTGTGTTTATAAAGTGGACTTGTCAAAGAGCAGCAATAAAAGGTTGGATTCATTCGGGCGAAAAACAAGGAAATAAATACAAATACGAATAAATAAATTCCACATTTAGAATAAAAATAAAATGACTATTAATAAAGATTTCTACTTAATGCTGCATTTATTATTTAGCGTTCATTGATGAGAATTTATTCATAATTAATAAATAAATAAATAAATAAGAATATGAAATAATAAAAATAGATAAAGGCTATGATTCAAGTTCAGGTGGTGGTAAAATTTTCTTACAACTTTATTGCTTTGAAAATAAATAAGTAAACAATAATAATGATAATAAAATGTTATATAAAAATATATTCTATACAAATAAAAAAGGGTTGTTAAATAAAATATAAACATCAGTATCTGTGACAGTAAAAGGGAAATAAATAAAATAAAACAATATTAAAATAGAAAATCTTAAACTAGAATAAAAATGTAATGATTTTTTTTTATGTGGCTGTAATAATAAGAAAAATACTAAAATAATAAAGAAAAATTAATTAAATGAAATTAAATTAAATTAATTAAAAAAAAAAAAAAAAAATATATATATATATATATATATATATATATATATATATATTTTTTTTTTTGCACCAGTCGAGGTTTGTTTGTTAAGACAAAGGAGGAAAAAATCGTCATGGATCGCATTCTTATAAGTAAAGATAAGAAGATTTTTCTACAGGTTTTGAAATTATGACACACAAGTTTGCAAAATATCCATCCTTTAGATAGGACGCTGTTTGTTCACATGCTACACTTCAGCCTGTGAATAAAAGCTTTATACGAATGCTTTACTGTTTATTTGTAGGAACTTGATAACATCCCCAAAAAAAGTGCAAACTGATTTACTAACAAGGTCTACAGAGGATCGCAGTTAAATTATTATTTTCATGATAAAAATACCTTTTTTCAGATGTTTGCCTTAATCATTATGTAAGTAAAAAAGAAAATCTATCTAGCTAAAATAATTACAAGTCCTTAGCCTTCATTGCCGATTTAATATCCACGTAATCAAATTGGCCTGCTGTTTTATATTCACCACACACCAGCACGTCTGAATGAATTCACATGGAGGCTCTCTGTCACAAAAGATGCCTCGACTACTACTACAAAGTGAACGACTAGAGGACTCGCTCTTAAAACGCCCTGTTAGCATCCGCTCCTAATTAGCAGTCATGACCGTGAGCAGCACATCAGTGATCGAGCGAATCAGGATAAAGAAATAAAAAAATAAATAAAAATAACACTCGGACTGGGAGGACAAAGGAATCGATATATTCTTTAATCTTTTATGTATTAATAATGTAAACATCACTGTCACTCGAGAGGGGAGGTGGAGACGGTGTCCAGACTAAGACATATTGGACAGGGAGAGAGAGTTTATAAAATTGTTATTAAATAATAATTTATAGTGACAGGGATGGGGAAGCTGAGACGTATCACTGCGTGTGTGTGTGTGTGTGTGTGTGTGTGTGTGTTTGTGTGTAAGAGAGAGAGGGAGAGAGAGAGAGAGAGAGCTTTTAAACATTGACATTTAAGATGCATATTGAATCAACTCTTATTATATACTAAAATGAGACCGCTTTAGGGAAATGGAATTTATTTTCAACACACAAAGAAAAATAGAGAATGAGAGCGAGAGAGAGAGAGAGAGAGAGAGAGAGAGAGAGAGAGAGAGAGAAACTCAATCTCCACATCTTGCCTATAATAAATGGGCCTGGCATTCCATCAGATCACTAATCATGCACTAAGCGCTCATTATGAATCTGCTGCTGCTGCTTTCCTCTGCAGTTCATTTGAGAAGCCAAGGCGCATTAGATCATAACACTTACATAAGATGACTTACGTAACGGTGCACGGAAGAAGAAACGAAAAAAAGCCATCACAGACTCACGCTGGGACCGAACGACTTCAGACTCTGTTCAGAGGCTCAGGACTGCGTTTTCTCTCCTGATGTTGAGACCCTGGTATTCCAAAGCTATCTAAAGTGCTTGTTTCTACAGGATGTGACTCTGGATCTGTATGTAGATGTGTGTAAGTGTATATTGAACATGTGGCACATTCTCAAAGCCACCAGCAAGAAAAAAGCACAGGACAATTAAATCAGGACAAATATTTAATCAGCAATCTATAAGATGACCTAAAATTGCATTTGGGGCTGAGCGTAGCTCCTAACGGGCCTCTAATTGACTGCTTTATTAAAGGCAGGTGCACTTGGAGGGTAATGTAGCGATGTAATGTATTACTTCTATACTGTAGATAAAGACTCACAGACATCGCCAGTGTCAAGTGCAAAACTAATATACACTCGACAGCCACTTCATTAGGAACACCTGTACTCCTGAACCATGCAGCGAAACACTTAAGCCGAGGCGTTCTGTTATT
Source organism: Tachysurus vachellii (assembly GCF_030014155.1). Taxonomy (NCBI): domain Eukaryota; kingdom Metazoa; phylum Chordata; class Actinopteri; order Siluriformes; family Bagridae; genus Tachysurus; species Tachysurus vachellii. The sequence goes on from NC_083481.1 coordinate 15,211,873, forward strand.
GTCTAAATGACGAGGGCAGATGTTTTAGTTGTTGGTGCCACATGTACAGGTTTGTGTTTTAAAAACACTTGAGTTTAGATCGAATGCTGTAAAAAAAAACATCCAGGAAGGAAATGGCAAGTTTAAGTCAATGACTTTTTACTAGCTTGGTGAGCAGAAAATCAGGTCAATCCATCGAACCTTGAGCTGGATGGAAAGAGCATCAGTTAGAACAAGAACAGGAATCTGATACACCAGTGGGAACTTAAACCGGACATCTGCTTGATAACGTTTTCAAGCCACAGACAAGTTTCGATTCTTGAAGAGCCTCCAAAGTCATTTATGAGGTAAACTGTCATATTTTCAAGGATATAAGTAGTAGACTTTTATTCAATCTGTCTTTACTGTATGTCTGTCTTTCTTTCATCTAAGGATGTGAAACTGTGAAACGGAGGAAAAAAAATCATTGATTTCATGGAGCGTAAACCATTTTCTAATTACATTTTCTAATTATGCTATTCTTCTTTAGTAAACAGAAGTCACAATAGAGTGTGATCAAGATCCTTGAGCCAACTGCCAGTGTAAATGTTAATTGAGCGGGTATTACGGTGCAAAAAAGAATTGTGTGGCTACTGTTAAATGACTCACGGACATGGTTTGTTATTCACTTACTGACTCACATGTATCATGCTGAATAAAAATGAAAAAGAAGTGAGCAACGAATAATATGACTATGATATATTATACTGTAGACAGAGAAGAGAAAAAAAAATCTATAAAAGTAACATATAGCTAGAAAAAAACATTTAACAGATATTGATGTAGTGGTTCTAACTTAATTAAATAATTAGGAAAAAAGAAATAAATAGAATTAATTTACTTAAATAAACCAATAAAAACTCATGACTTAATGAGGGAATAACAACCGTTTTACTGTATGTACATGTTAGTACGCTTCTTAATGTGTAAATGTATTAATTAACACATAAGACTTAGGAGGTTAGATTTCTGATATAATTTGACGTATGAAGCTGTACACAAACATGACCTGATGAATAGAGCTTATAGGATTACTTTCATCATTTACACCGAAAGATGCACTAATAATAACCACAGATCATTTCACATTCCAGTCGTTTTCCATCATTCTCCATACATTTCTTTCTCTCCATCCATTTCACAGCTATGTAATCCTCCTACTACAGGAATTAACAAACATGTAGTTAGGGTTCATTAGTTCCAGATTAGCATATGCTTTAACTTATTAGTTCAAACTGAAGTAAATAATATTATTCAGGTATAAGTGCAGAATTAGGGGGGCACGGTGGCTTAGTGGTTAGCACGTTCGCCTCACACCTCCAGTGTTGGGGGTTCGATTCCCACCTCCACCTTGTGTGTGTGGAGTTTGCATGTTCTCCCCGTGCCTCGGGCGTTTCCTCCGGGTACTCCGGTTTCCTCCCCCGGTCCAAAGACATGCATGGTAGGTTGATTGGCATCTCTGGAAAATTGTCCATAGTGTGTGATTGTGTGAGTGAATGAGAGAGTGTGTGTGTGCCCTGCGATGGGTTGGCACTCCGTCCAGGGTGTATCCTGCCTTGATGCCCGATGACGCCTGAGATAGGCACAGGCTCCCCGTTACCCGAGGTAGTTCAGATAAGCGATAGAAAATGAGTGAGAGAGAGTGAGAAGTGCAGAATTATTCAAGTTTAAAGCCGTGTGTTACGTCACACCAAGCGTCCTTTAGAATCTATATATCTAATGTAACTCTTGTAATTCAGTCCAACCCAGACATGTAACTCCTACATAGATTATGATCATGAACTCAGCAAATAAAAAATAATCCTAAATTGTAACATAGCGAAAAAGTACTGTTATTGCAAAGGACTGACTTATTCAATACGACTCCCTCGATAGGTGTCCTCAGCTATAAATACTGCATGTCAGACCGATAGAAGGTAATAATGGCTATGCTAGATTTTATAATTAGGTCTGTCGTATTTATATTCAGACACGTTTTTAGATTCACCACCTACCCACAATGCCAAACCTTATTGTCCGACAGCTACAGCGAGGGACTGTAGTAAACAAAGAACTATAGTGGAGACAGAATCAAATACAAATGCTAACATTGCCTTTTCCCTGAAGGCTGTTTGGCAATAAAAGTAGAGACCTGATTTTCATTCAGATAGCGAGCTCGCCAGTATTGCTCCGTGCTCCTCGGCCCTGCTTTACAGCGACGGATGGATGCGTGCTGATCTTCCCGTGGTTCTCTGGGATTGTGGGCTATTTCCTCTGTCTGCCAGAAACAACACTGTGCATCATATTATTGTGTTATTCCCTCCCTGTGTTGATTTGGGTGGAAATGAACGTTTGGAAAAGGATTTGCTGAGACATCCCGCAGCTGAGCTGTGTAGCAAAGAGAGCACTTTTTTCAATTTATTTGTACTTACAGTACAGAAAAAAGAAAGCTAGCTGTCCCTTAGGTTTAAAATCTCATAAAGCTTAGTTAATGCCTTAGATATCATGAGTGGTTTATTAGTTAACATGCAAAAGTTTGCATCCCCGCATAGTATTGTTTTGTATTGATGTGTATCACTGCAAAAGAGAAATCTGAAGAAACAATCTTTTGAAAAGATGCTTTGCTTTCACCCTTTCAGACCCCAGTCCTGATACAAAGAATACTGTATATATGGCATCTCTGACATGTCACGAAGAATGTGTAGGAGGTAGACTATGGGGGTTGGATGTTACAAGAAGATTCAAAAGCTACTCAGAGGATACAAAAGACATAGTTGGAAAGGCATTAAAGTTGGAAAGGGTGGAAAAGCTTAAGACGTTAAACAGTAACTTTGATGACTTGATCCCACTAATGGTTGTTAAGTTAAATTCGCTAAAAGTATACAAATTTCCAGCATTTGGCAGACTCCCTTATCAAAAGCGACTTACATTATCTCATTTTTATACGACTGAGCATTAAGGGCCTTGCTCAGAGGCCCAACAGTGGCAGCTTGGTGGACCTGGGATCAAACTCACAACTAGAGATGAGCCGGATACTCGGCTGAAACGAGTATCCGGTACGGATAAAGCACTTCTGCCGAGTACGAGTATTATACGAGTAATACGAGTCAATATCTGTGCTCAGATTGAATGAAAATCATCATTGGGTATATAATTGTGTCGGCGTTCTGTGATAGGCTAGTCACAGCGCCCCTCCCCTACAGTGATAGCCTAGTCACAGCGCCCCTCCCCTACAGTGATAGGCTAGTCACAGCGCCCCTCCCCTACACACATACAGATGTATTGTATTGCTGTGTCTCGCTCTGCTCACTCACAGTCATACACAGAACAGCTCTCTGTCTCTCCCTCAGTCACTCGGGTTCACAGGTCTTTTCCGTTAACGTTTAGGGTTTCTTCAGCTTTTTACTTCGGGTTGTAACGTTAATAATACATACTTACTAACCAGTAGAGTTCTGGTAAACGTGGGTTCGTTCAGACGTGGTGCTTGTTTGGTAGAATGCGACTCGCATTGCGTCTCTGACTGTCGGAGATTTTTTTTCTTTTTTAAACCTTCAGCTGTCTCTAACCAGTAACCAGACACTGAGTGTCTGACACGTTTTTGCTGTATTTCATAAAAACATAAAGGTAGTAAGCTAGTGTTATAAATATTACAAATTAATTATTACCGGTTAAAGCCCCGCCCATTTCAATACTTCCGTTAGGCCACACCCACTCAGAGTACGGATACAGATACAGATAATTCATATGGTTAACAGATACGGATACAGATACAGATAATGCTGTACTCGCTCATCCCTGCTCACAACCTTCTGGATTGGTAGCCCAACACCTTAACCACTAGGCTATATGACTACATGCCCTTTAAAGCATGTTATAGCACAATGCTGCTGTATGGACCAAAAGTGTGGATTCATTTTCTCTAACAGTGAGTCAAATCACAGAAACTAAGTATAGTACTTGGGTGGGAGCCTGCCTGGAAATACCAGGCGCTCAAACAGATAAGGCTGTGTGTTGTTGCTTGGAAGGTCGGGGGGTCCAAGCCCCAGCACTGCCAAGCTGCCACTGTCTGGCCCTTGAGCAAAGGCCCTTAACCTTCTCTGCTCCAGGAGTGCTCTGTCATGGCTGACATTGTGTTCTGACCCCAACATCCTAAGATTGGAACAAAAGAATTTCTCTGTACAGCAATGTATATGTGACAAATAAAAGATTCAGAGAGAAAAAAAGGAGAAAGAGAAAATTGCAACCATCTGTAGTTTAAAACAAATAAAATTGTTATTAGTACCTAGTGGGTAGAACTTTTTCCTTGCACCTCCAGGGTAGGGGTTTCTTGGGAGTCTCCTCTGGGTACTATGGACTTCCTCTACCAGTCCAAAGACATACTAACTTGTCTTTAGTGTGTGAATAAGTGTGTATGTATGTGTGTGTGATTGTGTCCTGTGATGGGTTGGAGCTCTGTCGAAGGGTGTCCCCTGCATTGTGCCCCAAGTCCCCTGGGAGAGAAGAGAGAGAAGGTTCTTGACGCAGTGTATTATAATCACTACAGAATCCTACAACAGCACAACCCTAAGAGTTTCATTCCTTACTTGAAACAGAGGCCAGGTTGTCTCTAGAGTGCAAAACCACATGACAGGCTTGTGGGAAGTAGCAGAATACATTAGTTTGCTTTTTTTTTCAAACAACTCTGGCTACCTTGCTGAGGAAGCATGCTTCTTCACTTTATTTTGGAGACCGAGGGGATCGAGGGCAAAGCAGGACCTAATCAGTCTTCCTCTCTCTTGTTTAAAGTGTGTGCTGCATGGATCAATTTGACATTGCATAAAAGTCAATCTGATCCTTTTTTAAACAAATGGAATGCTGATTAATAATTCATTCAAGCATTGATTCGGTTTGACCTTTGAGTCACCGAGCAGGTCAATTATCTTATGGAGAAGGAGAGGAAGAGGGGCAGAAAAATATGTAAATAGAACCGTTCCCAGGGTTCTATTAAGGTACGAAACACTCCCATTCATCATGATTACGGGCGTAGAGAGATGAGAAAAGGTTTTCACTGGATGCTGACAGCACAGCTCAATGTTTACATAACTATTAATGCTGGCTTTGGCAATGCCCAGTGGTGGAGTAATTAGAAAACTGGTTTGTGATTGTGTCTGGGATGAGACTTGTAATGGAGCAGAGCTGTCAGAAAATCTTTGGGCCTGAACAGCTGCAAAACCGTCAGTAGCAAATCTCTGCTTCATGAAAAAGCCAGAAGGAGTTCAAGTTCACACAGTTCAAGTCTTTGCTTCCCCGGAGTCCAGCAAGCAAGCGATGCAAGTGAGTTGGACGAGCACCAGTTGCTTTGAGTTTTATGACAAGAACATTTTTCTCTTCCCCATTTCATAAGACCAATTGCATCAGTGTGAAACGATGGCAGGAAAAATAAAAACAAGCCCGGATGTGAAAAGATCAATTCTGTAATGAGTTCCGTAATGAATCATCTTGGTTACACGTGTCTGCTCGATGAGAGCTGGGAGAGTATTGGCTTCCAGCATATTTAATGAAAATGTGGCGTCATAGACCACACTAATGAACAAGATGCCGCTGTGCTGTCCCTAGACGATCGTGTTGACCAACTCTCAAGATCAAGCTGTGAATATGTCATTCTCCGAGCCGTAACTTAAAGACGTTCTTCATAACCATGCGCTCGATAAGTGGACTACGGCGGCACGCTTCCTGCAAGATGGAAATTCATTACGCGCTTATTCTGTCCGTGCTGTCCGTCTAATGTGAAATCTATTATTGCTGTGGGAGAATTTGGAGGAAATTAAGAAAAATGTGGTTTTGTGGCCAGCCACAGCTTTGAGTCTTTATGGCATGGATTGCTCAGGATGCTCGAAACTTTCCTTTCAGATTCATTGGTCCAGGTTGACCTGATTGCATTTTTCAGGTGCTGTAAATCTCCCGTTCTACCACATCCCAAAGGTGTACTATTGGATTTAGATCGGGTCTCCTGGGAAGGTCAGTGAAGACCACTAATCATCGTCATGTTCATGAAACCAGTATCATGAAGGAGGTAGCCATTAGAAGATGGTAAATTGTGGCCATGACGAGATGGACATGGTCAGAAACTATACCATACACCAGTGGTCTTCACTATTTTTTTCATGTGAGCCACACTGATAGGACAAGGTCAATAGGAGAGTCACTTTCACCGCAAAGTATGGCAAGTTATTCAGTCTTAAATAAATAAATCTGCTTAAGTACAATGTACAATATTGCAATACAATAATTACTCGAGTTGCGGATGATGCATGCTCCCCATCAGTTACCTCTTTTGTCACTGTCACATTGCTTTGTTGCTGTTCATTTTGTGCCGGGATTGTTTGATAAGAAATCGATCCATTTTTTAGTCCGTGTGTACAGTAAACACAAGTTGTTAACTAGCATGAAACACAAACTAGCTTCTGGCAGGCCGCCAAAAACTGGCTATTGCGCAGAACGCAGTGAGTCAGTGACGAGTCAAATAATATATATAAATATATATTATTATTTGTAATAGAGCACATTCGTTTTTCTATGTTTCCCTGATTGTTTTTAATGTTATTTAAATGAAAAATAAATTTTAACCACATGATCATATCATCGTATTATTTACTGCCATGCAGGCCGCATATTAAAGCTTGGCGAGCCACAGGAGGCTCGCGAGCCGCGCAATGAGTAACACTGCCATACACTGTGGCATTCAAGTGATAATTGATTGGTATTAACAGGCCCAAATTGTGGCAAGAATTCATTCCCTACACCATTACACTACCTTCACTATGGAGCGTGGATTCATGCTGATGAAGCTAAATTCTGATCCTCACTGTATTTTCAGATTCCTGGTAAAGATCCTGATGCTTGGTGTTCTGAGATGCTTTTCTGCTCACCATAGTTGCTTTGCTGATGTAGCTGATGTGGTCTTGCTGTTGTATGTTGTAGCACACTCTGTCAGGAGGACTTCAAGTTCAGAGAGTTCAAGTCGCTGCTTTCCTGAAGTCGAAAACAAGATGCTTTGAGTTTTATGACAAAACATTTTTCTGACTGCTAGACGAGGGCTACCATATTTATGGGATGATGTTTATGGAAAGGCTTATTTTGGGTTCTGAGATGCTTTCCTGCTCACCACAGTTGTAGAGTGATAATTTGAGTTACTGAGGCTTTCTTGTATAGTATAGGGAACTTATGTGGTCTGTTCTGTTCACCACAGTGGTAAAGAGTGGTTACGGAAGCCTTCCTGTTAGCTTGAACCAGCTTGGTGGTTGTCTTCTGAGCTCTGGACCACTGCTTCTTGGATTTTTATTTTAAAAATCTAATGTTTACATTATGCTGCTGCTTATCCAGTTGGATACTTATGTGTAGATGTTTCTATTAATATGGCAGCTGAGTGTTTCATCAAATTGCTCTAACACTCTGAATGTCATAATCTTTCATTGATTTCTCTATGCTGGCTTATTTTAGTGCCTGATTTTGCCATTGAATGGATTTTGTTGTTGATGGAGTTATTTCAACAAAAAACTGTGAATTAGTTGTTTATGTTGTTGTTGTTGTTTTTTTAAGTCAGAGAGTACAGTAAGCAGTCTCCATTAACACTGGATTGGTGCTGTATTTATTTCTCTTCCTGGACTTTAAAATTCCTGGCGCAGATTAGTTAGGAAAGCAGCAATGAAGGCCTTAGATTTAACTGGATTCTGGGTTACTAAAGGACATTCCTTTTAATATAAACATTTTAGCTGCTCAGAAGAGATTATCATTGTGTAGGGTTAGGGTTAGGGTTAGGGTTAATGTTATAATTCACTTTGTAATGCACATTACATGTTAATATTATATATAGAGGAGAGAGATTATCTCACACTGAGACATATACAGTACAGTATACGGATGTGGGTGTTGCCATGGTGATATTACTTTGTGACAGTCTTGAAGATGCTACTTGGTACTTTGCAGCAGATAAGTAAGTGAAAATTCAGCATTTGTTGACGAACATTACTTTTATTCACAGGAATTTCTATCGTATCAGAAATGAATTAAACCCCACAAACAAACTTTTTGGACCGCTTTGGCATGAACGCACCATGTCAGCAGTTGGAATCATACAGCAGCACTGCCGGAGAGGGATATTTGTCATCCACTTTCCGCCTCTGAATAAACACATTTGTGTAGTGGAGTGCTGAGCCAGGCTTGGCTAGATTTGTTTTTATGGGATTTTATATGATTGTCCTCACAGGTCGGTGCTTAGCAGGTAAAAAAAAAAAAAATAGAGAGAGAACAATGCAGACTGGACAAAACCATCAGGATCCTGGCAAACTCGTTCACGTATTCTTTCCCTGTGACTTACCCTCCCTTCCTCCACACATTCACTCTGCCAGTTACCTGGCTAGTCAGTATTCACCGAAACAACACAAGACATTTTAATTACTACACACACACACACACACACACAAACAGTGGAAACATGTTTGCTCCATCTACTGGCAGCAACAGAAAGCCCTCCTTAGCTGAATTAGTAGTTTATAAGGGATTCATTCTGTTTCTTTGTTTCTTCAGAGGATGCAACAAAATGTCTCATTCAACACAGCCAGTGTTGGATTTCAGCCCTTTTTAAAAATCCTCTTTCACACCGTGTTGTAGTATGAGTAGCGGTACTGTATATGTGGCCATGACAAGGCTAAAAGCTGTAAGACTTTGCACAAAGCTTTGCTCATGGCTTGTGGTTACTCTGTATAATATAGGTTAAATTAATTATTAATTAGTTAAGTGAGTGGGAAGGAAAATCTATTCATTTTAAATAATTTTTATTTTATTTTATTCGTTTTGGGAATACAAAACCTTTTCTTGTTTGTTATGGGAATGTTTTTTGTTGGTCTTTCAGCGGCTACCTGTTTAGGGTCACCACAGTGGATCATCTGGTCTGTATATTAGATTTGGACCAGGTTTTATACCGGTTGCCTTTCCTGATGTAACCCTCACATTTTTATCCGGGCTTGGGACCGGCACGGAGAGTCAGGACTCGAACCATGAGCATGAGTTCCGGCAAATGGACCACCATGAGATTGTTTGGTCTGGGAATGCTAAACATAAATTTAAAAATCCTTCAAAACATATCTAACTATTATCTATTTACTATATAACTATTTAGTTGTTTGTTTCTTTATTTACTTTTATTTATTTACTTTTACTTTTTTAGCTTTTTATTTATTTATTTTTTTTATTTGATTTTTTTTTTTTTTTTTTAACAGATTTATTTATTTATTTATTTATTTATTTGCTGCTGACATATACATTGAATCTACAATGTGACAGCACAAAAAGTTGGTTTATTTTTTTAAGCAATAAACTAATCGAAGCTTGGCCACCCAAGCCTTTCTACCATTACTTAAAAATCATCAATGTAAGTAAATTTAAACTATTTAAATTCTATTATTAGTTTCAATCAGTGAAACTAATACTATATAAATAAATGAATACAAAAAATGAGAAAAACTAGAAAGAAAGAAAGAAAGAAAGAAAGAAAGAAAGAAAGAAAGAAAGAAAATTTGATAATGATTGAACTCTATAGGCATCATGGCAGGCAGTTCTGTGTGCGTTTGCAGCATACAGTATAAGCAGAGGAAGGGAGGTGGCAACTGGCAACCATCACCACACTGAAAACAAATTGCTTTCTTTCCAGAGATTTCGGGAGGGTTTGGGAGCGGCGAGTGCGGATCAGAGCGCGTAAAGGATGTGTAATGGGTTCCATGCTTGTGAAATCATAAACAGGATGGAAACGGCCCGAAAGCCCAGAAACGCTCTCAGCCACTCTCAGTAAAGGCGTTACGCTTTAAAGCTCCACTATTCCCCAGACGGATTGCATACACGCCACACTAAACTCCGCACTCCAACTGCCAGCAGTCTCTCTCTCTCTCTCTCTCTCTCTCTCTCTCTCGCTCTCTCTCTCTCTCTCTCGCCCCCTCTTTTTTGCACCAAACATCCCTCAATCCCAAAAACTGACACGTATTTGCCAACTAGCCCATCTCCATTGCTCTGGCTTTCCTCTTTTCCTCACCTGAAGCCTCGAACATTGATCAAAGTCAGCATCTGCACCAGTTCACCATCATCTCACACAGGGAAATTAATCAGGGTTCGGATAAAAACAGACAGTTTAAGCTATTTCTTCAGACATTTCAATCAGCACAATACATTTCATAATAACGGTATTACAGTAGCAGAGTAATTAGCGACAGCTTGTGCATGCTTTATTCCTAATCGAGGCTGTTTTGTCATTTTTTATTGGTCATTCAGCTGAATGTAATTAGCAATGACATGGCTCTGGATAAGTGTTCAGTGTTCCTGCTGGGTTTCATAGCACTAAAAGCCCAAAACTACCATGGAGTCCATGCAGAAAAGCTCAAACGTATCGACCAGGTATTGTAGCAGAAAAGAACAGAAGCTAAAAGCATGCGGTTTCTGGCTTTTACACCGTATGACCACTTAATAAATCCTAAAGTTAAGACTCTTTCCAATGAACACAATACACACGTCATGATGCCCAGAGGCACGGATATGACACGATATCGAACAAGAGAGGAATTCTACTCGCATTCCTGTTAAGGCAAAGCTTAAGAAAACCTTAATCATCATAGACATAAATGAAATATCCATAAACGAATAGGAAACGTTTGCTTAGCGATCGAGAAAATTATCGAGCTTCGTTTACGTTTGTTTACTTGCTATCAATTTCATCTCTATTGGAAAAGTACAAAAACTGATTTAAGTAAAATAAAAACAAACAGACATCAAGATAATGATTTAAGTAAATACTACTTGAGAAATCTGCTCTTAACTATATACATGCTATGGTGCGTTAGTGTGTTAGCATTAGCAAGGATTGTCACAATAGTACTTTCAAGCACATTATATTATAACACTATGAACACACCACTGCGATGGGTTGGCACTCCGTCCAGGGTGTATCCTGCCTTGATGCCCGATGAAGCCTGAGATAGGCACAGGCTCCCCGTGACCCGAGGTAGTTCGGATAAGCGGTAGAAGATGAATGAATGAATGAATGAATGAATGAATGAACACACCAAATCATGCACGTAATGATTTATAAGAATGCTCACAAGTGCAGTCAATGTCCCTTTTTCTTATAATCGCTAAGCTGAGGTAATACTAAGGTCTTAGCATGTTAGCAGAGTTCCTATAAAATGATTAGCCATGTAAAGACAAACATAAGCCAGTTTTCTGAACATGTGTAATGCTTTTCTCCTGAGGTTCCATTTTAAACTCATTAAACAAAAACACAGCAGTATTTTGCATTATTAGGTCTAAATAATGACAACTGGGGGCACGGTGGCTTAGTGGTTAGCACGTTCGCCTCACACCTCCAGGGTTGGGGGTTCGATTCCCGCCTCCACCTTGTGTGTGTGGAGTTTGCTCTGGAAAATTGTCCGTAGTGTGTGATTGTGTGAGTGAATGAGTGTGTGTGTGTGCCCTGTGATGGGTTGGCACTCCGTCCAGGGTGTATCCTGCCTTGATGCCCAATGACACCTGAGATAGGCACAGGTTCCCCGTGACCCGAGGTAGTTCGGATAAGCGGTAGAAGATGAATGAATGAATGAATAATGACAAATATGATTATTAGTTCACAAGATTTGGGGTTTCTGTTGGCTCTTCAGGCTACAAAACTCAAACAATTTGCACTTTGGGCTGCTAATCAGTTCAGATATTTGGTGAAGTTAAATGTTACTTTTTATAAATGAGGGTTTAAGACTTCTGACATTTCTTTTTATCCCATATGCTTTATTTTTCTCGTTTTATGAAAAATATGCCATATGGTAGTAACGCCAGTGGTATTTGTCTTGTTGTACTGCTCTCAGCCCGGAGCTTAGGTCAGTTATAAACCGGTAACAATACCATTGGTGTATAATTTACAATTCTCTCACACCATCTGTCAATTTATGGACGAGTGTAAATACGTATTTTATGAAGCCATCTGCAGTGCAATTAGCAATTTTATCTGCAGTCGATAGCCGAGTTTCAGCATGGCACGAAACATGTAATGATGGTGGAGTTGCTGATCTTCCATAAAGTTATACATTCTATTTATTTTAAATGCAATAAGCAAACCTTCATATACAGTAGAAGTGAATAAATGTTGAGTACTTTCGTTTTTGACTCCTTTCTGAAGCGTGAATACTGTCTGTATTATCAACGTTTTTTTTTTTTTTTCCTTGTGAACATTCAGCATGTCTGCTGTTTGTAAAGCAAATGCTTAAACATGTCCATTTATTTTTTATTAAACTGATAAGCCAGACCTTGTTTTTTTTTAGGTTGAATAGGTGTCTCTTGTTTTTTTGTTACTAACTAATTTGTTTCCATAAACACAGAATACAAAATCTAGAAAAGCAGGATTTGATAAATGGGCTGTCAGATTTTTTTTGACTGCCTTTCAAGCCCACCATGTATTCATCTCCAAAACAGCGGTATCACATATAACTTGTTTATGTCAATTGTGCGTCTACAGGTTTGTTTCGTTTCCTGGCGCACCACAAGTCTGACGGACCCAAAGTTAATACCGTGCTTTTTACAAGCTGAATATGTGAATATACTGTATGACTCCACAAATAATGTAAACAAAAGCTCTTCACTAAAATTTCCCCCTTACAGCACTTTCAAGTATAACAAATCAAATGTAGCCAAAAATGTTTTTTTAATAAATTAGATAATGGACTCAATAACAAATTAATAAAGAAATAAATAAAGTAAGAAACAAATCAAGAAATAGCAAAAAGAAGAAATCACATATGCACATTGGATATGTATGTACAGTATATTTATTTATTTGTACTGTATATATTTATTTTTGATTGAAACCTTTATTGCCCCGAAGGGAATTTGTTTTGCACTCAAGGAAGCCACATTAACATCCAACAACATTACAAACATAGAAGACACAAACACAGCAATGATAGTGACATACAATAATCAGTCCAATATCTAAAAATGAATCGATAGCTAATTAAAAAAATTCTTTAAAAAATTCTATGTGCCTGTGTCTGATCTGTTCAGTAACTGAATGCTCCTCGGTACGAATGATGTAATGGCACGTTTAGTTTTTGTTGGTGGCATTCGAAATCTACATCCAGATGGGAGTAAGGAGAACTCTAGGAAAAGTGGGTGGGATGGATCATCCAGTATCCTCAATGCCAGATTGAGGGTATACTGTTCTGTAACATTGGAGATGCTTTTAACATCATAAAAATGACAATTTTTACATTTGAACACACTTAAAAATATATTTATTTATATTTGACTCGTTAGTTGGTTGATTAGTGAGTCAGGTAGTTGACTTATTTGTTGGTTGTTTGGTGGTTTACTGGTCGACTGGTTGGATGGTGCTTGTCTGGTTGATTGGTTGATTGGGTAATTGGCTAGTTGTTTTGTTTCTTTGGTCTGTCAGTTGGTTAGTTCATTGTTTAGCTCATTGTTTGGTTGGTTCATTGGCCAGTTTTTTGTTTGGTTGATTGGTTGATTGATCAGTCAGTAGGTTGGTTCCTCGGATCATCTGTCATTCTGTTTGTTTTGTTGGTTGGTTAGTTGGTTTATTGGTTAGTCAGTATGTTGGCTCTTTGTTTGCTTACTTGCTTGATTGATTAATTAGGCCACATTAGGTATTAATTTCTTCCCATTCCTTATAGTTCCTATGAGTTGCATTAAACAGATCTTGCCTAACTAATTAAACGCGTCATGTAAGGAACGCGATGTGTCTGCACTTCATCTACACTGTCTTCATTTAAGTCCATTATGAAGTAGGTGAATTTATTTCCATCTCTCTTGTTCACAACTTGTCATTTCCTGCACTATTTACATCTAATTCATTAGAAAGAAAAACAACTCTGGTACAATCTAGATTATAGTTTACTAATCCTGGTCCTGGAGATCTCCTGTTGTGCACAGTTTAGTGTTTTAACACATTCAGTTCATGTCAGAAAGGACCTGTAATTAGCTGTTTACTCAGGTGTTCACTCAGTAGTTCTTCAGCATCATGAAACCCAGCCATACAAAAACTTTAGCTGTAATCCAGAGCCAAATCAGAACCCAAGACAATTACTGGGTAGGCTTGGGGGGTTTAGATTAGATCTAAACTTCTGGTGGTCTGTATGGTTGGTTAGGGTCTGGAGAGAGTTTCCAGGAAAAACTCTATTCAAGACATTTATTTTTCAAGCATTCTAAACATTTTATGTGTTTTTTTTTTGTGTTGTTTGGATAGCAGATAAGGATAAATTCTTACCTCCGAGGGAAAGTGGTAAACTGTATAGTCACCTCTGACTTTTGACTGAGATAGAATTCCAAAGTGAATCCATGCAGCACTGCTGACCATCACTTTTATTAAGAGCCTGGAGAGAAAAAGTTAAGTGAATTTGCAGGAGGGAAAAACAGTGAAAAATGTCACTACAGTCATCTGGATCTATTCGAGTTTTTGTGATGGTTGCTGCCAAATCAAAGGTTTGAGTCAAATTAGGGAAATGAATCTCTTCTGGTTCAAATAAAGAAGCCCTTGAAATAGAAATGTTTCAGGTGAACGTATGTCTTTACTCAGTACCTTCACAGAAGGTTTATTTCACTCCTGTACGACCAGCGCTAGTCCTGTACGACAGGATTAATAACAATGTTTAAAAGAAAAAAGAAGGCATCACCCAAGCATGTGGATGCAATGTAGTGTCTTCTAGCCTCTTTGCTTAACGCCACTTGACAACTTGGTTGACATCTCACAGACTTCCTTAATATATTCTTAAACATTTTGGCATCTCTTTCCTGCCCCAAATCTCATGAATAAAGCATGCGGCCCAGTCAGCAAGTGAGAAGGAGAAGAGAAGGCCAGGCTTCATCCATCACTGTCGTGGTGCCTGGCTGGCAAGCTACATCAGCTCCCCCAATAATCGCTCCCTCCCTCCATCGGTGCTGTCAGTAAACAGGTAAAAGAACTAAGGAGGGGAGGAGGGTGACGAGTGGAGGCGAAAGCATTTAGCTGGCATAAATCTTTAGAAATCAAAGAACACACTGGTGAGCTGTCTGCTGCAGGCGAAGCAATGTGTTTTTTCTGAAACAAGGTAAAGCAGGATGTGATGAAGACAGCATTCTGTAAATCCAGGGGGTTTTGTGTGTGTGTGTGTGTGTGTGTGTGTGAAGTTTTTTATCCATTTATATTCGCTTTTATATTATCACTTACTTACATTTGATCATTTACATTCATTCCAGAACTTTCTCTTTCACTTAATAAGAAAAACTAATTTTGGAGTTTGGTATGAGCAAAAACTGACACTAGAGACTCCTTCTAGAAATGCTAAGTATAGTACTTTTTCTCTAAAATCTCTGAATCTCTAAATTCAATTAATCTTTATTTATGTGCATTTTTATGTAACTTGTGGCTACGTTTTACCCACAAACAATAACGATGGAACTAGATTTGTAAAGTTCGTCGCGACAAACTTTGATGTTGGCTCTGACGATGCAAGTATTCGCAAAGGCCGGTGCTTTTTGGAGGCGAGTGGACATAAGGGTCAGTGTTACTTTTGGATGCAAGTAAACAGAAAGCTTGTTCATGTTGTGCAAATTCTTTATTTTCACGTGACATCACGTGACGTCACGTGACGTCACCAGAATACCCATGGGGAAGTTCCCCTCATTGTTCTGAGTGTTTTGATATGTCACATGTCCATGTTGTAAAAAGTTTTTTGATTTTGCATATATTGGGGGCGGGGCTGTGGCACAACCAAAAGGCCAGTCGGTACACCAATTTAAAACTTTGTTCAGAGTATCACCCTAAAGGAGCTGGCTGAGTTTGGTGTAGATAGTTCAAAAGCTTGCCGAGTTATAAACCTCCAAAATTTATAATGGGAGTCTATGGGAAAACAGGCCAGTACCGGTACCGGTACTCGGATCGCTTAGAAAAGTAATAACAACAAACTTCAGACCAGGGTCTACAACATATCCAAATTTGGTGCATGTGGCTCAAAAGCCCTAGGAGGAGTTACTCTTGATAGATTTTTGTCTAAGCTTAAATAGGAAAACAGAATGTTGGCTTCTACAAAGCGACATAATAAAACAGTGTAAAACAGTGGAGGGAGTCTCCAGTGTCAGTATTTAGTAACAGCCAGAAATGGAAGTTTACGTTTTCAGATATCTTCACGATGACAGACTCAATTTAACCTGATAACAGGAAGTGATAACAGGAAGTAACTTTCCTGTTATAAAGTAAGTGTCTTTTTTTAATTTCTAAATAAATGAATTTTCAGTGTTGACAAATTGCTGTGGTATGAAAATAATAAACATGTACTGGAATTGGAAATTAATGAATCAATCACTATAGTGTTTTTTTTTTAAATAGCAGCACCCCATTGTCTTGGTTTATTCCTTGCTAGAAATGTTACTCCAACTACACATGCAGTCTTTGTTTTTGTCTCAAATATGTTCTCGAGTACTGTATGTTATGTTTGAAATACATGAGTATCATGTGGTCGAAGATGAACTCAGTTGCAACTAAGTTTTATATTATTGTTGCTATAGCGATTGAGATCATACCTGAGGCATCCTTGAGTAAGAATCAGCGTTCCACTCTGCCACCACGAGCAAAAGAGCTCATGATCCGAGGCTGCACCTTTACAGAGAGGTTTCATGTTCTACCTCTCACCTGCTTTTCCCTTGTCAACAAACAAGCTGAGCTGTTTAATGGAAACGTCAGGAGGCGAATGTGTTCTGTCGTCCAGAGAGCCTGCTGAGCCTCTGGCTCTATCCGTGTCGGGGCTAAGACGCATAACCTCTTGTTCTACCGAGACAGAAGGAGTGATGAGGGGAAAGTGTTCTCTGCCAGGGGTGAGGTTTCAATACATAAGACTCTATTATGGTACTGTTAAGAGGTGTAATGGAGGACCATATTGGCCAGTAAGGACAGAGATGTGGAAGGGAAATGGTTTGTGTTGAGTGAGTAGAAACCTGCTCAATTTCTAAGCCAGAGCGCTTATAGCACAACATACAGCGTAGATATTTATAGCATATACATACTGTGTCTTCTTCTAGACCACATTCTCAAATCTGATTGGTTAGAAAATGTTAATTTATCAGCAAATCAATCCTCTTACAGAAAACACCAGCATAGAATATATATATATATAATTGATTCTAATCTGGTGTTTTCTGTAAGAAGATTGATTTTATTGAACATATAAGGAAGGAGTCTCCAGTGTCAGTGCTTTGTAGTAGTTTGGTAAACGGAAAGCACACCATGTTTTCTCCAGAAGACGACAAGCTGTGTAATAAAAATTGTATTTAAAAAAGAGTGAAAAATTTTTACCGTCCAAAAAAATTAAACGAAAATAGAATTAAACAGGTTACAATGAGTGCAATATATGCAATATGTCCTGTGCAAATATCTGGCTGATGTATTCAGTGTCGTGTAGAAATGTCCGGGAAGATCCAAGTTCTAGTTCTATTTGTTGTCCTGGGTGACACTTCAGTGGATCCACTTCAGTGGATCTCCAGCTTCCTGACAGACAAACCACAAGCAGTACGTGTTAACGGACATGTCTCACGTGACCAATGATAAATGTAGCTATAATTAAATCAAAACATTCTGGATTTCATACTTTAATGTAAAAAAATTAAACCTTGACTGATATAAATAGGTGTAAAAGAATTTAAACAATGCTTGCTGTTAATGGAAAATAATATCACATCCAACATTGATTGTTTTCCTGTAACAACACATGCCTAATATGATATACTGTATTTTAAGTAACTGTACACAGATTTTATTCTGTGCTTTAAAGATCCAGTCTTGTGTGTACGTTTGTCAAACCCTGGTATACCTCTGAATCAGTGAATCAATTATTATATTGACTCAGTAATGTTATTGGTATACATCTGAATCAGTGAATCGGTTCTTATATTAATTCAATGATGATATTGGTATACCTCTGAATCAGTAAATCAGTTCTTATTTTGATTCAATAATGTTATTAGTATACCTCTGAGTCAGTAAATCAGTTCTTACTCTATATTGATTCAGTGATGTTATTGGTATACCTCTGAATCAGTGAATCAATTCTTATACTGATTCAATGATGTTATTGGTTTACCTCTGAATCAGTGAATCAGTTCTTATATTGATTCAATGATGTTATTGGTATACCTCTGAATCAGTATATCAGTTCTTATATTGATTCAATAATGTTATTGGTATACCTCTGAATCAGTGAATCAGTTTTTACTCTATATTGATTCAGTGATGTTATTGGTATACCTCTGAATCAGTGAATCAGTTCTTATATTGATTCAATGATATTCAGAGGTATACCAATAACCAGTGAATCAGTTCTTATTTTGATTCAGTGATGTTATTGGTATACCTCTGAATCAGTGATCCAGTTCTTATATTGATTCAGTGATGTTATTGGTATGCATCTGAATCAGTGAATTAATTCACAACATTGATTTAGTTATGTTACTGGTATGTATTTTATAAATGGATAATTTTGTAATGTATTATTTACATTATCACTTGTGCACCACTTCTCTACATGTGAGATATAAACTGCATAAAACTGCACATATTGTCTAATTGCACACTGATTATTTTAAGTAACTACACAGATTTTATTCTGTGCTTTACAGATTCAGTCTTGTGTGTATGTTTGGCAAACCTGCAACCGGCAAAAATACAAAATGCTGTTAACACATGAGGATTTGTAGAGAAATAGAGCTCTTCATCATTTCATTTGTGTTATTGTTCACTTGTCTATGGGTGGTGTCCGGATGCCACTGTGCTCAGCTAGAGCTGTGCCTCGCACAAAATCACGAATGTCGTTAGTGTTCACTGCTCTGTGTCGGAGGTTAATGGTGCTTCGGCTGTCGTACATAGTAGAGACGTCGTTAACGTGAGCGAGCAAAGGTATCAGCTGTGTTTTTTCCTGACCCACCTGAAATGGCCTCCTGTGGCGTGAACAGAGAACTGCAGACATTTTGCTGTTATTTTTCTCTCATTTTTTTTTCCCCCAGACATTATATTTTTCTACAGAATGCAACATAACTGTGAGTCCTCTTAGACGTGCACAATGAGCCGCGATGAACTCCATATGCCTGTCTCTTTTATAATAACAAAAACATCATCATTTAGCTTCAGGGCAGCTTCTGATCCTCCCCATTTACAAAGCGCTATGAACAAACTCCCTGATGATGATGCTGTTGCTTCATTCTCATCAGCCGTATTTCTGACTTTGGACGTGGTTCATCTATCCAAAGTTGGAAAATTTTTTTTTTTTTAGATCATTATCCATACAAATGCCATTCTGCATCAGTGAGGTGTTGATTCATTTTTAAATCTGACCGTCATTTTTGCAATATTATTCCATCTGTGTTTTTTATGTTCATCTGTTCTTCTGTGTAGCTCCAAAAGCGACGAACACCAAAGACATGTTCATCCTCAATGCATCCAGACAAAACCTAAATGCAGAGCTCTGTAAAATATTTATATCTATTTACATTGCGATCGTGCTGATGAACTGTAATCTGTCGTCTAGCACTGTATTAGATCTCACAGAATTGTCAATTCTATTGAAATGGATGACATCCTCTTCATTTTTCATCCTATAGCAAAGAATTTGAATCAGTGAATCAAGACACAGATTAATTTAATGATGTTTTTGGTATGCATTTGAGTCAGTGAATCAGTTCTCAGATTGAAACAATTATGTTATTTGTATACTTCTGAATCAGTGAATCAGTTCTTAGATCGATTCAATGATGTTATTGGTATAACTCTGTATTAGTGAATCGGTTCTTATATTGATTCAACACTGTTATTGGTATGCATTTGAATCAGTGAATCATTCTCTGATTTGATTCACTGATTCAAATGCATAATTGTGTATTATTTACATTATCACATGTGTACCACTTCAACACGTGTGAGGTATAAACTGCATATAAAACTGCACATATTGCCTCTAATCTTACACAGATGAGACTAGAAAATATTTGGAAAATCGTCCTTTGCTTTTCTCTTGACAAAATGTGACAGAATCCAAAATGAGAATGATTCAAAACAAGCTGAAGATGCAGGAATAACATTCAAAACCAGAAGACAGCTCTATTCATTTTTTAAGCCCATGCAAATATGTGTCTGGTCTCTGATACAGCCATTGACACCTCCCGTATTCTGTGACCCGACAGAAATTACTGTCAACTCTCTCGACAACACTCCCCTCTGTTGCCAAGACAACAAGGTGGCATTTAAACTGGCACGTTTTTTCCTTCTTCTTTTATGACTGACTTCTGTAATCTTTTGAAGAGGATTTGCCATCTCCGATTAATCAAACATCTTCAAATGAAGAAAAGGAAACAATGTCAGCCAAACTCAAATCTCTACAGCACAGCAAGATTACAGCTGTGAAATGTGCTCGTGTTCGGTACGAGATTGATCCTGCTAATCAGGTCATGCGATTCCTGGAGAAACGATTCCCTCGGAAATCATAATACAGACTTTTTAATTGTCTTTTTATATTCTATTAGGCAAACGAAATTCAATGAGCAGAAAGTAATCGTTCTAATTTGCATGATGACATGCAAGTATTCTTTGTTACCCTCGTTGGTGGGCTTCGGTTGAAATAAACCACAAAACCCTTAAGGTCTTTATAGACACAAGAACATGTGTAACATTAGTTGAACAGTATCATTAAGGCAACTCAACACTGCATGGGCATCTGAGTAAACTGTCAGATTTTTTTTTTTCCTTCCAAATTATTTCCAAGCATTAGTTTGTCCTGCTAAATTTAGACCCAATTATTAATAAACGTTATAAAAGTCATAAGATTTTATATTATGGTTCCTGTTAAAGACTGTTAGCAATGCCATACCATAAATATGACACATTATAAGGTGTTAATATTAAAATGTGGGGGGCACGGTGGCTTAGTGGTTAGCACGTTCGCCTCACACCTCCAGGGTTGGGGGTTCGATTCCCGCCTCCACCTTGTGTGTGTGGAGTTTGCATGTTCTCCCCGTGCCTCGGGGGTTTCCTCCGGGTACTCCGGTTTCCTCCCCCGGTCCAAAGACATGCATGGTAGGTTGATTGGCATCTCTGGAAAATTGTCTGTAGTGTGTGAGTGAATGAGTGAATGAGTGTGTGTGTGCCCTGGGATGCCGTCTAGCCTGTCTGGTCCGTGCTATGGTGTGGAGCAAAGGCTACAAAGGCTACACATCTAGCCTGTCTGGTCCGTGCTATGGTGTGGAGCAAAGGCTACTGTACACCGTCTAGCCTGTCTGGTCCGTGCTATGGTGTGGAGCAAAGGCTACACCGTCTAGCCTGTCTGGTCCGATCCCAATCCCACAGTAGATCTACAGTAGCGCAAACTGCTGAAACACTGTCTATGATAGAAAGGTGCCAGAATCCATGCATTAGGAAAAACCACATTCTGTCAATTTCTCTGCAGATTCTTCTAGACATACACATTTTTAGCAATATTTTCAACACAGACTGTCAACATGGCGCATAATAGTCTGGAGCTGGGTCTGTGATGAATCACTCAATGACACATCCACTACAATGTTAACTGGCTTGTTCCTAATGTCTTTAGCTTGATGTTTGTTGACTTTTTTTTTCAAGAGAGAATAAAACCAGAAACCAGTTAATGTCTTTGCATTACAGAAAAAAACACACATTTTACAAATTGATTTTGTAGTCATTATTAATTATTATCAATATTTTGTATACAATAGTCCTGTCTTCAGTTGCTAAAAATATCTGTAATACATTTTTTGTAGATTTCTAAATAACAAATAAGTCGTCCAAGCTTCATTCTTTTCCTTCTGCATGCAGAGCTTTAATCCTAATGGAAAATCTAAGCCGAGGGAAACATGATTAATATGATTAATATGAGGTGTTTAGATAGAATCCTTTAATCCCATTAATCCAATTTTTTCGAGAACTTGAGCTGTTAATATGTCACAATAATTAGCACACTGGAATATAATACTACCTTAGCTTAGATTATTTATGATGGCATTTTGCCTCAATGAATCTCAATATGTTGAGGCTGTACATTTAATTGGTTTCGCACTTTGGGAACAATTTATGTAATAGCCCAAAGTAGAGACTCTAGGGAAAAAAAGCACAAGCATCTATAGACTCATGAAGTCGTTTTTAATCAAGTCAACAGTTTTATTGTTGTAGTTGAAATAATATTTGATATTGTACATTCATTCATTCACTCATTTTCTACCGCTTATCCGAACTACCTCGGGTCACGGGGAGCCTGTGCCTATCTCAGGCGTCATCGGGCATCAAGGCAGGATACACCCTGGACGGAGTGCCAACCTATCGCAGGGCACACACACACTCTCATTCACTCACGCAATCACACACTACGGACAATTTTCCAGAGATGCCAATCAACCTACCATGCATGTCTTTGGACCGGGGGAGGAAACCGGAGTACCCGGAGGAAACCCCCGAGGCACGGGGAGAACATGCAAACTCCACACACACAAGGTGGAGGCGGGAATCGAACCCCCAACCCTGGAGGTGTGAGGTGAACGTGCTAACCACTAAGCCACCGTGCCCCCTGATATTGTATAAATAATTATTTTTTCAATTTATTTTATTTTCCGTAAATGTTAAGGAAATGTTTGTAACTTGTGTCTGTTTCTGCTTGTAGCTCAAGCACTTATGATTCTCAGTCCACTGCTTCGGACAATCCAACTGTCACGAACACAAAACAGAGCGGACCCAAACGCAGGATAGCATAAATCAAAACAGGGTTTAATAACTGAAAACATGAAACAGGACGCAGACTAAAGACAGGACAAACCACAGTAGATGCCGCGCTGCCCAAAGCAATGCGGCACAGTTAAATACACAAGACAATGAGAACAATAAGGATCAGGTGTGATGACAGGGAGGAGCAGACGAAGGCGGGGCAGACACGTGACGAGAAACATAAACAAGTGCACGTGGCCAGAGTCCGGGCAGAGTCCTTACACCAACATGGATGTTGTAAATAATTTTGCATTCATGGATGGAGTCTCCAGTATCAGTTAAAAGGGCAGTATGTTTTCCTGCATGTAAGAGTCATCAGCACAGAGGGGTTTGACTGCTCAGGTTGCATTGCACCACTGGTGTTATTTTTTCCCTTCAATTGAACGCAGTGTAATTTTTTTATTCCTTATTAATGAAGTCAGTGCACTACGAGTGCTTAAAAGTAGGTACTGTTTAATTAGAATTCCAAAATGAAATGAAAAATCTACTTTTTTTTTAAATTTGTAAAGAAAATTTGAAATACATAATGTAATGAAAAATCTGTGTCTTATAAAATTACAATTCTAAAAAGAAAATTTGAATTTTAAAATTAAAATAAAAAAAGAAGAAATTCTATTTTGTAAAATTAGAGTTTTATAAAGATATTTTTTTAAATTAGAAATACAGAAGGAAATTAAAAATCAGAGACTTGTAAAATTTGAATTTTAGAAAGTTAGAATTACAGAAAAAACTGAAAAAAATTTGAATTCTAGAAAGAACATTAGAAGTAAAAAAATTAATGAAAAAAAATCTGAGGTTTGTAAAATTTGCATTTTATAAAGGGAATTAGAATTACAGAAAGAAATGAAAAATCAGAGACTTTAGAAAATTAGAAAATAAGAAGCTGACCAATGACTTGGAGGGGGCGGGGCCAGATCAATTTGTATTTTATTGGTACCTTATTCCCATCTGTAACTGTCATGATGTGTTGTGTGTGTGTGTGTGTGTGTGTGTGTGTGTGTGACAGGCCTGGCTGAGCTGGATAGCACTTGCACTCCCTCTTAAGTAGAGATGAACAGCACAGCACAGCAGTATGTCAGTTTAGCAATCAATACTAATACAGTGGGATCATTTGTACACCCTGCAGCTTAAACACACACTTAATGCCACCTATTGATGCCCTATTTCATAGTAATACATGCCTTGATAAGGCAAATCCTTTTATTTTCATAGTAGATATCATTCACACACAAGCTTCTAATTCTTACGAAGACGTGAATCGAAGGACCTTCGAATTTTAAAGATTAATATCGACTGCAGTGTGTAAAAAGGGCCGTAGTGCTGTATTGACAGATACATGCACACTATAGACATAAATGACTTTACCTGCAATTATAAAACAGTCAGGAAAGAATGAAAGAAAACGTCTTCTGAACTCCTGGAAAAAAAAAAATACGAGAAGTGAAATTTGCCTCCTTGTGTGCAGTTGATGGCTTAGCACTTGTCCTGATTTACATTCAGCCTGGCGGCTTGGATGTCAGAGGAAGTAACGGAATCTTATGCGTGACGTAAAGTGTGAGACATTTCAGTTAGCTGAAAATTTCCATTTGTTCTTAAGTGCGACGGGTTTATTTATATTTTTTGTTGGTCACGAGAAGCGGTTTTAGAAAAAGAAAAAACACTCATTTTAAATGCTACATACTTCATTTTAGATGCTTCATACCCAGTAATGTAGTTACTTTAAGCTTTATAGAGCTACATAAGCCTTAAGACAATTGGTATAAAACTACACTCTTAAAAGAAATTGATCTTTTAGTTGCTTTATATATAAAACCCCCAAATTAGCTCCAACCTCAGGAGTGTCTGAATATGAGACTGGATAGCTTTCTGTATTATATATGTATATATATATATATATATATATATATATATATATATATATATATATATATATATATATATATATATATAAACCTCGGGTCACAGGGAGTTATCTGTTTTTATATATATATACAGTATATATACAGTACTGTGAAAAGGTTTTAGGCAGGTGTGTAAAAATGCTGTTAAAATGGAAGTGTTAAACATTTATTTTCATAAATGAACAAAATGCAGTGAATGAACAAAAGAGAAATCTAAATCAAATCAATATTTGGTGTGAACGCCCTTTGCCTTCGAAACAGCAGCAATTCTTCTAGGTACACTCACACACAGTTTTTAAAGGAACTCGGCCGGTAGGTTGTTCCAAACATCTTGGAGCACTAACCACAGATCTTCTGTGGATGTCGGCTTTCTCACATCCTTCTGTCTCTTCATGTAATCCCAGACACAGTCAATGATGTTGAGATCTGTGGGGGCTCTGTGGGGGTCGTGCCATCGCTTCATGCTGTTTTGAAGGCAAAAGATAGTGACACCAAATATTGATTTGATTTAGATTTCTCTTTTGTTTGCTCACTTTGAATTTTGTAAATTGACAGAAATAAACATTCATTATTTATATTTCTGAAAGCATTCTTTGTTTACAGCATTTTTTCACACCTGCCTAAAACTTTTGCACATACTCAAATATATTCACCAATATATTTCCATTTGACATATTTGTAGATAAACAAAAATGATTTCGTTTATTTATTAGTTATTGTCAATCACAATTTTTTTTTAATTAAATTCTTTATTTATTTTATTATTTAATTATACTCATGTGAGTTACATTTTACTTTTTATTTATGTATTTATTTTACTTTTTTTTTTTCTTTTATTTATTTGTTTAAAAAAACATACAGCACATTCCAGGATGTTCTTAAGTGTTATATACAATTCCAAACATTTAAAAAAAAATCTTTATGACAGCTTGTTTGCAAGTTAATGACTATTTTCATGAAGGGTGTATGCAGGTGTAATATAAGCCTTTAAGCACAACCATGAAAGAATTATGCTGTATATTTGCTTTATTTTTTACTTTTATTTAAATCACAACCCCTCTACAGAATGGTTTGACGTGAGTGCTGCTGTTTGTGATTTGGCACGCCGCTGCTCAGAAGGTTGATTCACCTGGGACTTTATCTGCGCACTTATCTTAATAGAGGTTTAGGAAATCACAGGCACGGCAATGTGATGCAAATTGAGCCTCAGCATCCGCCTGTACAGATTTAATAGCAAACAAAGAATCACATTTATTAAGAAAGTAAGGGACGGCCCAAGCATGGGAAATTGAATTCATGCCTGAAAGAGATTACCGGTGATGGATATTCTTGAATGTTGGTGTGTGTGTGTGTGTGTGTGTGTGTGTTTTGTGTGTGTGTATGTGTTTTTCTCTTTTGAATCTCCTACAGTGCAAAAAGACGTAGATGAAGAGGGTGCCGACGTATCATAAAGCACGAGAGTGAGAGAAAGAGGAAAGACGCAGGAGGAAAAAACTGATGCCTTTCCTTTAAAGATATGTGAGGCGAGCAGCGAATTTAATTAATGCGAGACTGTTGCCGTTTCTCAGACATTAGCGTGGCTGGGAATGAGATTAGAGTTAACGCCTCAGTCATATGAGAAAACCATGATTAATTTCTCAAAGGAGTGCACTTCCAAATTGGTAAACTTTTTGTATTTGCAATTTAGATCAGCCGTGTTCATCTAACAGCGAATATTCACCTGACAGACGCCTTCGCACTTTATTAACAGCACAATCAGAGCAGCATGTTACAGAAATGCTTTGCTTTGTGGAACAGCACACGCACACATACACACACACACACACACACACACACACACGCACACTACATCATAATTGCTGCATATTATAAAGAAAAATGATGCACAGGTTTCACCTAAGGTCTGAAATAGCTTTTTATTTTCTTAAATATACAGTATATAAATCTTTCTGTAAATTTTTCCCATGTATCTAAATTCCTACAGATGGATGTACATGTTATTAGCATGCACTGTATTACAAAGTGAACCGTCAGCAGCTCTGTCATGACCATGGAATGAATCTTATTCACAAAAAAGAAAAAAGAGAGAGTTTTTGAAGGTTTCTCTCTCATTCGCTCTTTCTTTCCATGTGTCTCTATGGTGGTTCACATGATGGAACGTGCCAGAGTTCTCAGTTTTTTCTCTCAGTTCCTCAAAACAATGAGATGGTTAGTCAGCGATGTGATGTGTGGTGTGATATCGCAGTCATCTTCTTCAGATATGTCTGCAAGATTATATTTGACTCATTAACGAATGTCTTTTTATCTGTTTATGTTTACCTTTAGCGCTCGAAAAGGTCTGAGAAAGTTACCAATTGAATATGACGTGAATTCAGTCATTTTCTTTATTTTTTTGGTTATAAAAGATTAAGTTGGTTGTCACACTGCTATTCCATGCAGGAAGCCTTGCATGCATGTGACGTTCCCCAGCCACTCATGTCACACGCATGTTATTATTGTCATCGGATAAAACACACGTGCAGGTTACTTCAATTCCCGAAGAAGCGCGGAATTGATTACGATTACGTTCACGTCCTCGGGAATTGCGGCACGTTTTCGGTGCCACGATCTTACACCACGTCCTGGTGGCCCGGGTCTTAGGTCTGGTACTTTCTGGTCTTCATGACAGCTTTCAGATTCCAATATTTCATCCAAGCTTTGCTCTGTTTCTGTCTAAACCATCAGCATGGAAGCGTTTAAAAAAAAACGAATAATAATAATAATAAATAAATAAAAATAACACTGCCGACTCCTTCCAAAGATAGCTGTACTGTATGTTTATTTTTGAATAGCAATTAACATCAGTTTATTGTAGGGTCATGTATCAGAACGCACATGAGGTGGAACCCTGTGATTTGAATTACAGCCAGACCTACAAGCTGAAATTGAGCTTATCAACCAGTTGGGATGGAAAATGTAGCAGAAATAAGATCACGCCACTTGTGATCCGAAGTACGATCCTTATGTTCACTCTACATATGAAAACGTACGTGTTTTTTCATGTTCAACTCTTTTTTCCATGGTGCAGTGCTGGGGTTTGAAGAAGCGATCCGCGATGGGTGACAGCACTCTACTTATTCTGTTTGAGAGGCAAAGGGCATGGGATGACACCAGCAAAAATCGAGATTAATGAAACAAATCAGGCAGCGGTGTCATCCAGGAGAGGGCACATCAATCACCCCAGATTACTCAAGATTAATGATGCCAAAGGAAAACATCTTGATAATGAACTTTATAATGATGGATGGTGGGATAAGTTCTCGGTAGAAAAGTTAAAGATCTCAGGTTTTTTTTTTTTTTGTTTCAGCAGAAACGCTAACATCGGTGGAAGAGATATGTGCCAATTGTAATATATTTATTTATTTACTTAGTTATTGAATGATTGATTAGCAGAATTTCACCGTTTACATGTACATTTATGTTTTTGTCTCCTGACTAACCTTTTTTTTTGAGCGGTAAAGCCCAAGCCGCTACACCTGAGCTCTTGAGCAAGGCCCTTAACCCTCGAGTGCTCCGTTGTATAAATGACATGCATTTACGTCGCTCTGGATAAGAGAGTCTAGAAAATGCTGTAAGTGAACCTCTCCTTTAAATATGACAATATTAAATCACCTAGAGCTTTCCTCCCATCTCTGGAATCCAACTGTGAAGAAATCACAAGTTACAGCAGAAATCTAGTTGATGGAAAGCAAAGTTTTTCCATCATTAGTGATCCAGTTTAGGTGAGTCTCAGCCCAGTGAGTAGTGGAACTTGTTCTGGTCTTTAGTGTATTTGCCTGACAGTCTGATATTTTTGGTGCTTTCTGAGATGCTTTTTTTGCTCTGCATGTTTGTACAGAGCGGTTATTACAGCTACAGTACAGTTACAGTACTGTAGCCTTGCTGTGATCTCTAAGCAGTCTGAGAGACGTTACAGTACATCCTGGAGAATCTGATGGTTTTTTGTTTCGTTCACCATTCTTTGTAAACTCTAAAGACTCTCGTGAATGTTTCTGACATCCCAGTGAACATTAAGCCAAGCTTTTGACCTGCATACTTTGAATAAATGCATTGAGCAAATCGCATACAAGTAACTGGCCACAGTTCTCATACAAACGTTGATGTATCATGAATCGTTTTGGCGCAGAATTGGAGCGTTATCGGAGTGTTCATATTCACCTAAACAAAACGAATCAAGTAAGAAAATAAACCATGTTTTATTACAAAAAAACTGTAAAATCATAAAAACTCGCTGAGATGTTTGGGTATTAGAAATGAATCCACCTCAAAGTGGTCCCGGTAACTCCGATTCATCTCGCTCCACAAACCGCTTGATTAATTTCATACATACACACAAGCTCTGAAAGTGTTTTATTCTTTATTTCCATCAATGTTCATCTAATATCTAATATAGTAATTGTTCATGTAATATGACCAACTTGCTTAAGCAATGTCTCATAAAAATGTGGCTAGGAATTTAGTAACAACTCAAACAATAACTTTTGTTCTTCTATTCCAACCTCATGTGTATTATGAATTATAAAATAAAGCTATGGCTAAGGCTAAATGAGGCCATGTTGGATAAAAAAAAAAAAGGAAATGAAATCACACATATATAATAAATTAAGCATCAGACATGACATAAATAAGCAAAGTTTTCGTGTCTCATAAAACAAATCTCAAAGGAATATTTATTTCTGTCCATCACTGAAATTCTGTTGGCCAATATCCTACATTTTTATATTGTTATAGCAGTAAATAGGATTTCAGCATGGCAGTTATGTGACACTTAGCTAGATAACGTTGCCGACGATATTTATTCTTCGTATTCAAATCACGGTCAACTGTCAACCCGTACTCGAGCGCTAATATAACGTATAGTATTATACATGTCATGATTAATTCCATAAAAAAAGATAGGGAGCTGTATTACATTATTATTAGCCACTCTTAAACTTTTTTTTTTTTTTTTTTTGAGCCTCCAGGGATTTTTAAGATTTTTCAAGGACAGCTTGCTATTCTGTACAGGCAAGCAAGCCATCTCATTTTATGTTCCTTCCTCATGCCTCGAGGGACTAGAACTAAACTATACAAAGAAATCCACATTTTAATTTACAAATGTCCAGAAGAGGAAATTGCCCTCTTATATTTTTCAATTTTCACACCACCTAAAGTTGATATATCCATTTGCACATTCGCTCACCTCTCTGCGGAATACGCTTAAATGTAAACCAATCGACCGGCTGCTTTTATGTTTTGTTTTGTTTTTCTACTGTTTTCATTGTTGAAGTTTTAAAGTTTTTTCCCTACTTTGAATTTGGCTCATTATACAATAACTCAATAACTGACTTATTTATAATTCTAGACTTGTATGTTTTTTTTTTAAATCATAGTTTAGCTTGCACCAAATGGACTGTGAGGGGGCACAGTGGCTTAGTGGTTAGCACGTTCGCCTCACACCTCCAGGGTTGGGGGTTCGATTACCGCCTCCGCCTTGTGTGTGTGGAGTTTGCATGTTCTCCCCGTGCCTCGGGGGTTTCCTCCGGGTACTCCGGTTTCCTCCCCCGGTCCAAAGACGTGCATGGTAGGTTGATTGGCATCTCTGGAAAATTTGTCCCTAGTGTGTGATTGTGTGAGTGAATGAGAATGTGTGTGTGCCCTGCGATGGGTTGGCACTCCGTTCAGGGTGTATCCTGCCTTGATGCCCGATGACACCTGAGATAGGCACAGGCTCCCCGTGACCCGAGGTAGTTCGGATAAGCGGTAGAGAATAAATGAATGAATGAAATGGACTGCTTTAATTTCAATGTACTCGGTATAGTGACAGTAAAACGAATCTTGAACCTTATCCTGAATTATATCTAAGATTTAGATGAATTAAACACCTTGTAACTTTATTTCATGGTTTGTATTTATCATCCTCCTGTTGTCTGATGTCACGGTTGGTTGTTGCTATATCTATGTTTCCTAAAAGCCTTCATTCATTTTACACATGGTACATGGACAAAAGACTAAGACTTGAGTTTTTTTGTTTTTTTTTGTCTATGTCAATAGTATATTTTTTTCTTTTTACTCTTTAACCCTACAGTATCTCTGTGTTGTTTTATGTAGCACCAGTGTTCTGCATCAGCTATATATTCAAAATGACAGTAAAAGCATCTTGGCTTATCTTGACCATAAACAAACAAATACACTATCTATAGACCCTGATATAGTACACTTTAAATCAAACAAACTCAGTTTACTTAAAGAAAACCATCTTCACTGCTTTTGGTGTTTACATTATAAAGGAACCCGTTTCTTTTCTTGGTGCTCTTTAGCATCGACGTGGTCTCAGACCCCCTATATGTTGATATTCTGTCTCTGGTTTCTTTGTGCGTATGTTTACATTTAAATCTGCAAACGTCTTCTACAGCGAAGGTCTTCTACATCAGTACATTATAAAATGCATACATTATTAATAAACTATGAATTTGCCTTGAAATATAATCAATATAAACATTCTTGCATTAATGTATGAATCCGTTTAACTTGAAAAAAAAAACAGTCATCGTTTCATGTGTCATTTAGTCATTGATTATAGGTTATTAAAAATAGATTTAAAACATTCCATACAGTAAGTCACACGATCAGCAGGAAGTTGCTTTCCTCATCACCGGAAGGTCAATGGCTAGATATTTGAATGATATTGTGATTAATCACTTTTGGTTATTCGCAACTTTGAGAAATGAAAAAAAAAAACTCAGGGTGGTTGGCTTGTGGATCGTTTTCCACACGTTCGATCGGCTCAAACGAACTCGGTGCGAAGACGCGAGTCAGTCTCCTGGTTCTTCAGTCTTCTTATTTTTGGTGAAAATGCAGTACATCCTGAAAGATTTACAACACTAAGCAGAGATTACACTCAATCGATACACTCAGTCTTATCCTTTTAACAGTCGCTAACTTCAGTGACAAGAGATACAAGATACGACTTCAGATACAAGAGACTTAGAAGTTTAAAACTCTAATGATGCTCATGCTCATACTCAAGTTCCTTTTAATACACTTAGCACTTCTTGACTTCACAGCATACGGATAGAAAAGAGGAATGATTGCAGGCTGGTTCGTCTCAAGGTTACTTCCTCTTGTCGCGTCAGGGAGTTGTTGTGTTTTTTTTTGCCACTTTGCCTCTGGCTTGCTCATTAGATATCAGTCTTCAAAGATATTACATCCAGTTTTCTGTAAAGATCCCATTCAGTATGTTATCCGAGGCTTCTTAGTTAAAATTTGCAAATCATATGTGTAAGTCTGCATATCGTTAGCAAGGGTATAGTGTTGTAGAGATCTGTAGGTATCACTAAACACTCACAGATTCACACCTTGTCTATTAATGTAGAAAAAATACAGAAATGTAGATTAGTGAGAAGGATATTAATGTTCACAGACCTTCTGAGACCTTGTGAGACCATGTGCATCAGGACTAAGGAACAATAAAATCAGGGTAGGGTTTTTTTGTTTTATTTTGGGGGGGCGATAAAGAACCGCTCCAGTTGCGTTCCTCAGCTTCAGTGAGAAGAAGCCAACCCTGTGAGGATCCAGAGGCATCGAGAGATCTACCAGCTCCAGTTGTGTTTCGCTTTATGAAGATTTTAGGTATTCAAAGATGCTAACTCATGTGGTCTTTGAGGACAACAACCTCCTAATCAATACACAATCGTTAGACTGTCTACAACCGTAGAAAAGACATTATTCATAATAACACACACCGGTGTTTATAACAGTTTATAATTACACCTTTCAGTGTCCCAAAATGAGAATGAGGTTCACTTGAGTCTGGTTCCTCTCAAGGTTTCTTTCTCTTCCATCTAAAGGAGTTTTTCCTCACCACAGTCGCCTCAGTCACCTCAGGCGTGTTCATTAACAAGTTAAAAGTTATTCATAAAGCATCTTAACCCTTAAAAGTGTTCATAAGGTCAAAAAGTCTTGTCAAAGGAGTACTAAGGAGGACTTTTAAGAGGATTAAGAGTTTCTTTTGCAGATGAGAAAATGTCCGAAAGGTGAAAAGGAAGAAAAAATGTATTGTATACAATATTTAGTAATGATTGTGAGTTAAGATGACACAGATTAGATTGTGTAGGGATTATTTTTGTGACCAATCATATTGGAGATAACATCCCAGACACAGCAAATATATATATATATATATATATATATATATATATATATATATATTCTGCCGCCATGTCATTTAGACACACTAACATCATAAGAAACAGAGCCAAAATGCCATAGCGGCAGAAAATATAATTATAATTTGTCTCTTTGACATTTCTGCTCTGTGTTTCGGAGATGTTTACTTTTACATTTATTACATTTATAACATACAGATGTTAGAACGTCTCTAATATGATCGGTCATTAACGTAATCCCTACACGATATAGACTCAAATATCTTAACATAGAGACAAAGTGAAGGCTTACTGTATAATAGATCAGATTTTGAAAAGGCTCCATTTATTTATCAGACAACCAATCACAGTCTTCAAAAAAATGTGTCATACCTAGTAACAGGGTTTGGCCCCGCCTCCTCTCTAATCTAAAAGTTTTCCTTGTTCATAGTTGCTCTGAGATTTCTTATCTTAAGATAAGATTACTAATTGTTTTAACTAAATCATGAGCTCTCTGAGATCATTATTAGACTCTTTATGAGTACGGACCCTGATCTGCATCTGTCGTGTCTCATGTTTGCTGGGTTCCAAATTTTAAACCGTGAATTCTTTCTCATTTTAAGCAGTCTCTTGAAGAAACTTTTCAGATCTGAAGGCATGAATGAATTCAAGTGAGATTTATTGATTGATTTATTTCAGGGTTATGAGTGTGATAGTCATACCAGAAAGCTCTTATGAACCAGTGACACATTACTGAGAAAAAAAAAGCCTTCTTTCAAAAGTAAATCAGGTGTAAGATCAAGCCAACAGATAGATGAAAGCAGGCTTAATAAAGGAAGAAGCCGACAGCGGTTGGACTGCTGAGATTGGTAGGACATCATTATAATCAAATGTTGCTTGAGCAGTGGGGAATTGCTGATATAATTTTCTGATATTGCCTTAAAAAAAAAAAAGAAAGAAAGAAAGCATCACATTGTTAAACAGAGTGAGAAAGCTGTTTAATTCTTAGTAAAATAAGGTTTGGGTATTACATCCAGTTCTATTAATGACAGGATGTTTGCATAGCCGGTGAAAAGAAACGTCGGCTGAATTAGCTGTTGAGTAAACAAGAGGCACTCGATTAGAAAGGCTCTCAAGGTGCCGAGCAAAGCAGAGAACATACAGTACCTCAGGAAGGGAAGCGTCATAGACTTTAATATTTAGGCTTCAACAAGGAAAACAAATCATGATTGTGTTATTATTGATCATCAGAAGGGGGCGGAGTCAAGACAATTCTAAAAGTACAATAAAATACTGCATGTATGCTTATGAAAAAATAAGTAGGTGAATTTGAGTTTTAGCTCTTGTAACTCGAGCTTTTTTTTTTTTTTTTTTTTACATTTTTTAGCAATACATCTAATCAAATCTAAGACAACACGCGATGAACATCGAAAACAAATGGCAACAATATCATGTCAATATTTTAAGTATACTGTATATTATATAATATATTAATATACATTATGTATTATGGTATTATGCATTTTTTAGTATATAAAAAGTTATAGTATTATGTATTTTTATTTTTTTTTTAGATTTATTTTTCCTCTTTTCTGAACAGCTATTTGCAATTTATTTGACTTCAAAATAAAAGTAAGCATTTTGCTGCATGTGTATGACTGAGTATGTCACTAATGAAATTTTAATTTGTATTTGTTTGTTCGTTATTTTGCTGAGAGATAATTATTGCTTTTAAATAATTAGCACATTTTGAGTCTTTTAACATACGATTAGCAAATACACAAAATCTGGCTACCTCATAAGTCCATATTACTATTTTGGTAAGACAGGTACTAGAACATTCTACAGCCATTCTACAACAATGTAGATTTTCATCTAAAGTGATCAATTTATTTACAGTTAAATGCAACAATAAACAAATAAATAAATAAATAGAATACAATTTAAATGTTTATACTTAGTTTCAAGGCTTGGACGAGGGGAAAACTGCTGTTTTTCTCAGTGTTGCAGCACTTTTGTTACTGTTTTAAGGCAAAAACAAATATCACAGTTTAATATTTAAATATGGGGGGCACGGTGGCTTAGTGGTTAGCACGTTCACCTCACACCTCCTTGTGTGTGTGGAGTTTGCATGTTCTCCCCGTGCCTCGGGGGTTTCCTCCGGGTACTCCGGTTTCCTCCGCCGGTCCAAAGACATGCATGGTAGGTTGATTGGCATCTCTAGAAAATTGTCCGTAGTGTGTGAGTGAATGAGAGTGTGTGTGTGTGCCCTGCGATGGGTTGGCACTCCGTCCAGGGTGTATCCTGCCTTGATGCCCGATGACGCCTGAAATAGGCACAGGCTCCCCGTGACCCGAGGTAGTTCGGATAAGCGGTAGAAAATGGATGGATGGATGGATATTTAAATATAAATTTTATGTTTAAAACAGCTCAATTTGTGCAAATGAATCAAAAAATCAGTAAACAGTTGTTTACTGTTCATTTGACTCATTATTTCAGTCTCTCTTTTATTAGCTCAAAGAATACCCATGCTAGACATCACTTAGCATTAGCATTCTTTCATGTCTCCTGTTTAACTGTTACAACCTGACATTCTTGCTTAATTGCAAAGCTTAACGGGTGAATTTTATTTCATTAAAACTGTTCTAAACAAAACAGGTTGGCATTGAAACTGGCTTGATTTGAGCAGCAGCAGCAGGCTGAGCTAAATGGCAGCAGATTATACATAATATCTTCTAATACCCTCACACAGGGCTCACATCAGGGGGTAATAAAGCATTGTTTCTTTCCTTGTTGCAGTCTAAACCTTGCATATGTTTACAGGTTGTACCTGATATTTCGTTGTTGTTCTTTATTTCGTTGAGCCATTTTAAGTCTGAGATTAAATTTAGAAATATGTATAAAGGTAAAAGATAAAAATAAACTTAAAATAAATCACTGAAAAATATAATCATTAAAAAATTTAAATGATACTTTTGGAATAATGTATGATTCCATTTACAATTGTATAAGAGGTCAGTAATTATTGGTAATTTAAAAAGTAAATAAAGAATTTAAAAAAAATAATGAAAGAGTTAAGCAACTCCATGAAATAGGAATATTTGGAACTTTCTTAAAGTCACATGATCAGCAGGAAGTTGCATCATTTAATTTAATTCAATTTCCTCTTCATGGGCAGAAGAAAAGTAAGTCATTCTGGTTTATTTTTCAAATTTAAAAAACTAATATTGTGATTATTTCACAAAGTACAACCATTTTTTTTTTCAGTTTAAAGCTTAAATTCCCCTAGATAATATTTCCTTAAAAAATAAAAAAAACATGGTCTTGACTGCACAAATGTTCATTGTTCCTTCTAAGAATTTAATAACGCCACCTTTGAGATTTACCACAGAAAGTAAAGGACTTTCATTCTTCCCACTTTGTTGTAAATTGTTGGCTTGATGAATTGGATTGAAGCTTTTTTTTTTAAAAAAAAGAAAAATATCAGCGTATTCTGGCTCAGATTCATGGTTTAATAATTAAAACTCTTTTAGCGGTCTGTTATTTTGTGTTGCTCGTTAATCACTTGCACTTTTGCGCAGATGGATTTTCTGTCTGTTCAGGTGCTCAGAGACTGTAGAGTCGAGTTTGAATACCTTTTCCTGTCTGCGTGGCAGATCAATCACTGGTCCGGCCTGTCCTTGTGCATCATAGATTTGTGAATAAATTTGCTAAATTTTGCGACACTAAACGCTAAACATCCTACTTTGCAAAGTTTTCACTTCACTTTCACACAAATTTCAATGAATGAATTCTTGACTTCAAATCAACTTTCTTTTCATTTATTTATTTCATTTTTTCTCCTCCTCCTCTAAGGTATTGCTCTTCTTTTTCAAACCCAGCTAATTGTTTAGAGACTCTGACTCACTAACTAACTGATGTTGAAAGCGACACTTCTTTTGTGCTTTATCTCCTCTGAGATTAATTAGCATTTGTTGTTTTGCATGACTGCACGCACACTCTCGCACCATCATCCCGCATCAATGATAATTATTATTTATCGAAGCAGCCTGTTGAGACGACTAGCCGAGAGACGAGTCCCGAATTAGCGTCTTTTTAAAAATAGTGTTTTGTTGTTTACATTTTGGACTCGTTAACGATTATAACAGTAGGGTTTTGTAAGGCAACAGTTCTCATCCATCAGTCACCGTGTTATTGTGTGATATGGAGCTGATTTTTATTTTATTTCATTTTGACGAAATACATGGGTAATTTACGAGAGATAGCGGGAGCACAAGTTTGTTGCCGCAGATAGCTATATTTTAAGATGTTGAAGTCTGGTGTAGGTGTGTGTGTGAGAGAGTGTGTATAAGAGTGTGTATAAATGTCTCAGCCAGTGTCTCAGCCAACACAAGCCAAGCAATGACAATATTATTATGAAGACAATTGAACACATATCCAGTTTTCTGTCATTCATATATTCCTAGAGAAAATAAAGACAAAAAATCTACAAGCTACATTTATGATAAGACGTTTAGATGATTCAAACAAATGCGCTCTACAACTCTGATGCCTTTTTTTTTACTGGTTATTTCTTTACTCATTGTTAATTACAAGCATCAATTTGTATGTTTTTAAAGCATCAATTTATTACAATTCTATATGAAACAAAGGAAAAAGTCTTTGACTTACTTACTGTGTTTAACGTGCTTTTAAAAATATAATAATAATAATAGTAATAATGATAGTAATAATAATAATAGTAATAATAATAATGAGTATTTCTGTTTATATCATGCATGTCCATAGGAGTGGATTGGATATAAATTAACGGAAAATAATTGTTGCCTTAAAGAAAAACCTTGAGGGAATCGAGTGAAACCCATTACAAATCATTAACCAGCTGTCATGTCAGATTTAAAAAAGAAAAACCTTTTCTGTCAAGATGAATCATGGTCTCAAGCCTGTTTCTGTTTGTTTATTCAAGTTCATTTAAGTTTCAGTCTTCCATGCTCATTGACTTGGATTTACATGAACAGTTATTGGAGATCTGAAGTAGATCCTTATAAGGTTATGTTTACAGAGAAGGTTAGAGACTGTGATTACAAATGGTTAATGTCAAAAATCAAAAAGTACTTCATTCACACAAACACAAAAAAATCATTTTAGTTGTGAGCTGAGAGCTGGTGTGAAACTTGTTGGCTCAGAAATTTTGGATGTATGTCTCAATGTGTAAGCGCTGCTCCACATGTCATCTAAAAGTGACCAACAGGAGGAATAATACAGCACAGTACACTATAATGTGATACAGTCCAGTCAAATACAATGCAATACAACACAATACAGTCCAACAGTATTGTCCAATAGAATACAGTACAGAACACTACACTACAGTACAGTACAATACACTACACTACAGTACACTACAGTACAGTACAATACACTACAGTACACTACACTACAGTAAAGTACAGTACACTACAGTATAATATACTACAGTACAGAACAGTACAATACACTACACTACAGTACACTACAGTACAGCACAATACACTACACTACACTACACTAACGTACAGTACACTACAGTATAATATACTACAGTACAGAACAGTACACTACAGTACACTTCAGTACAGTACAATACACTACAGTACACTACACTACAGAACAATACACTACAATACAATACACTACACTACAGTACAATACAGTATAATATACTACAGTACAATACACTACAATACAGTACACTGCAGAACAATACACTACAATACAATACACTACACTACAGTACACTACAGTATAATATACTACAGTACAGAACACTACAATACAATACACTACACTACAGTACACTACAGTATAATATACTACAGTACAGAACACTACAATACAGTACACTTCAGTACAGTACAATACACTACAATACAGTACAGTACACTACAGAACAATACACTACAATACAATACACTACACTACAGTACAATACAGTATAATATACTACAGTACAGAACACTACACTACAGTACACTTCAGTACAGTACAATACACTACAATACAGTACACTACAGAACAATACACTACAATACAATACACTACACTACAGTACAATACAGTATAATATACTACAGAACAATACACTACAATACAATACACTACACTACAGTACAATACAGTATAATATACTACAGTAAAGAACACTACAATACAGTACACTTCAGTACAGTACAATACACTACAATACAGTACAGTACACTACAGAACAATACACTACAATACAATACACTACACTACAGTACAATACAGTATAATAAACTACAGTACACGTCAGTGCAGTACAATACACTACACTACAGTACACTACATTACAGTACAGAACACTACACTACAGTACACTTCAGTACAGTACTATACACTACACTACAGTACAATACACTACACTACAGTACAGTACAATACACTACATTACAATACAGTACAGTACACTACACTACACTACAGTACAGTACAATACACTACATTACAATACAGTACAGTACACTACACTACACTACAGTACAGTACAGTACAATACACTACAGTACAGTACAGTACAGTACAATACACTACAGTACAATACAGTACACTACACTACAGTACAATACAGTACACTACACTACAGTACAATACACTACATTACAATACAGTACACTACACTACAGTACAATACACTACAGTACAGTAAAATAAAATTAAAATACAGTACAATACAGTACAACACATTCAAATACAACACAGTACAATATAATACAGTGCAGTACTGTTCATTACAATGCAATAAACTACAGAACACTGGCAGCAACGACCAGTACATTGTTCTGTGTATGAGTAAAGTGCGGTAGTAAAAAGTATATCGAAAAAGTAATGATGAGATGATTTGGATATTGAACTCATTTTTTTTTCCAAAGTTTAACCAGCTTTGAATGTCTTACAGTGCAGACAAAAAATATTCTTCACTTTGCAGAAATACAAGCCCTTTTTCTGCACAAAACCCTGATTACACTGATTACCGAGGGACAAAAAAACGTATTATTTCCCGTAATTGCAGGATTGTCATTAGTGGATCTTCAGTGAATACTCTGACATGGAGAACACAGTGTTCACGAAGCCTGGTATACAATTCATCCTACGTTTTATTAGGGTCTTGCCATATGGTGACAAGAAACAATATTCAAATACCAAAGGTTTAAATTCTCTTTGTTCATTATTATTATTATTATTATTATTATTATTATTACTATATCATGATAAGTAGTCTGAAAAGCTGCAAGTATCCATAAATCAATCATACACCCTGCTTGTTATTTCTGCTTTCTCATAATAGTTGAGCAACGTTTTTTTTACCCTGCACAATCGTATCCCGTCTCCACTGTAAGTTGGTTTGAATAATTATTTTTAGAAAGTGCTCATAATGTTTCAGATGGACACAGCGGAATCACGTCCATGCAGCACATGTGGGTGGTTTACACTGCAGGTTGAAGATACTGAAATCTCCTCATACCAATAGCAGTGTTATAAATAGCAGCATTGCAAATAAATTAGATATATTAATCTACACAATTTTAGACAGGAATTGGAGCGAGAGGTTTGTGCTTGTTGGATGGAATTGATTTTCAACAGCGTGTTTCAAGTTCATCGCTTCCTCCAATGCACCTCTATTTGTCCTGCTAACACAACCGCTCGCTATCTCTAATTACAGCTTTTATCTCTTATTACAATCCTTATCTCTTGTTGTCTCAGTAATAAAAAGTGTGTTACAGGATGTTTTTTTTTTTTTTCAAACCGAAACACAGATCTGTAGAGATTCATGTAAATAATTTAGTATTTCTTGCAGAAATTTGCTGATTTGTTTCCACACAAGCGTGCTGTTTGATTTTGTCTTCTCAGCAGTGATTTGTCAGTAAGCAGTAAGCTGATCCGAGTCAGCTCTGACCTCAGCAGGACGTGGCCTTCGGGGTCAGCCGGACCATATCTCCATCCCAGACCTGGTTTCGCTCTGTGCAGCACATTTTAGGTGTGTCTGCCTGATCCAGCTCCCTCTCATGAAGCTCATGAAGTCAATAGTTTAGTTTTCGTACTGAGATTCTGAGACTAATTCAAACGAATAAGGAAGTGACGTCACTGCTCCTGGAACATATCTGGAACTTACGAGAAAAGAACGTTAGGCTTTGCCTCTATTGATGTGACAGGAAGCTTTACATGGATTTAAGGAACAGGATGTCAGATTGAAAATTACACAGTATCTCTAAAGGTCTAGAGACAAGATTGACATATCTAAAACCTCTGTAGTGTGTGAGTGTGTGTTATTGTAACCTGTGATGGCTTGACGCCATATCCGGGGATAGACTCCAGGTTCCTTGTGACTCCATGCAGGATAAGTGGACAGAAAGTGGACAGACGGACGGACTTAATTAAAAGCAGCATTCTTTTTAATTAAGCACTAGTCTCCTTACAGGAAGCATGTGATAGGAATATAGGAAATCAGGAAATGATAGGAGACCAGGAAAATACCCCCTTTGCCCACCCTAAAAAAATGTTTTTGTTGTTCAAGATAGAATTGCCTTCAGAAGGGACGTAACAGCGAATTTCTATTGTTCGCCTCATTGAAATGTGAATCACCAAGTTTTTTTATGTTAATTGTGGCATTTTTCTCATGCCAAGAAAGATCACAGAGAAAATATCACTGGTGTAATTATAGTTCAATGGAAGCGATAATTAAATCATGCTATTAATAAAGTTTCACACGGATAAATGCTTTGCCTTGCTCTAATTTGATTAGGTAACATCTCGGTGGTGCAGTCATGTCGAGATGGTTTTTCAGTGTGTACGTGTTTATTGATGGCAACTGGAGCCTTTTAAAGCAGAGTCTCTAAATCATCTCTTGGTACACGAGCTATGTTAATTTCTTGTCCTCACTAGTTCACCGTATTGTATTCAGATAGAAATGAGGAGACTTTGACAAGCGTCAGCCATTAGCAGTGTTAGCAGGGAAGTGCAAAAGGCCAGAGGAGCACCACTGTGAAGTGACTGGCTGAAAGGTTCCTCCAGCAGCGTGTCGCTGATCCGTCGGCCGAGCGTGTCAATAGTTTTTGGACCGGCTCTGTCAGCTCGCTGTCCGTGGTGACCTGTGTCATTTGTGCAATCAGGAAAACAACAGGTGGCGTGGCATCACTGCCGAGGCCGGATCCTGTCAGCCGAACAGAGGGAGATTCACAAAACAACATATCTGACACACCGGTGTGAGGGAATTCAGTGTCTTTTTTCAGTGTTCAGCAAACAGAAACTGATACAGCAAGTTGCTCATGCATTAAGGATTCCTGTGGACCTGAAAATCTCACCTGCTCAGATTGAACTTTTACCAACCTTAAGTCCTAACATTTTTTTTTTTTTTTTTTTAAATTGTATGAAAATGAAGAAATTAGGTAAAAACCACCCAGGAAAAAAAGAATTGTGTGAAATTTGCATTGAAAATAATAATAATAATAATAATAATAATAATAATAATAATAATAATAATAATAAATCTGAAAATAAATGTTTTTAAAAATCCTGAAAGTAATTTAATATTGAAAAAGTTTGTGTTAAATAAATCAACAAATCGTTATAAAACGAATTTTATAAAAAAAAAATAAAAAAAATACATCAGTGACTTCTGTAAAAAATACATTTTATAGTGTGTGTGTATATATATATATATATATATATATATATATATATATATATATATATATATATATATATATATACATATATATACTATACTGTATATACACTATATAAAAAAAGTTTATTGTGTGAAAAAGAAAATAAGAACATAAGAAAAAAAATCATGAATAAATAAATTGCGACATAAATGATAAATAAATAATTCAAACATGGAAATCATTTAAAAAAGCAGTTAAAATAAAACAAATCATGTGAAGAACAGAATCGTTTAAAAATACAAAATAATTGGATCATGTGTGAAAACAAATGAATCATGTTTACAAAAAAAAACATGTAATAAAATAAATAAAAAATGTAAACAATTGGGGGGGCACGGTGGCTTAGTGGTTAGCACGTTCGCCTCACACCTCCAGGGTCGGGGTTTGATTCCCGCCTCCACCTTGTGTGTGTGGAGTTTGCATGTTCTCCCCGTGCCTCGGGGGTTTCCTCTGGGTACTCCGGTTTCCTCCCCCGGTCCAAAGACATGCATGGTAGGTTGATTGGCATCTCTGGAAAATTGTCCCTAGTGTGTGATTGCGTGAGTGAATGAGTGTGTGTGTGAGTGTGCCCTGCGATGGGTTGGCACTCCGTCCAGGGTGTATCCTGCCTTGATGCCCGATGACGCCTGAGATAGGCACAGGCTCCCCGTGACCCGAGGTAGTTCGGATAAGCGGTAGAAAATGAATGAATGAATGAATGTAAACAATTGAAAAGTTCTCATGTAAAAATGTGTGAATCGTATTAACAAGTGAAGATCTGCATCATATTCTTTCATAATA
Organism: Tachysurus vachellii; assembly: GCF_030014155.1. NCBI lineage: Eukaryota > Metazoa > Chordata > Actinopteri > Siluriformes > Bagridae > Tachysurus > Tachysurus vachellii. The sequence continues at coordinate 15,255,254 of NC_083481.1, forward strand.
ACTGCCATGAACCTAAAGATTATGATGAACATGAAAGTTCTTAACATAAGACATTTTCTCTCCCAACCCTGTTCGTTCTTCCACACGCTTGTAGCCTTGTCTTGATTCGTCGAGCTCTCGAGGGCTTCTGTTGACGAGAACGTTCATTTTCCACGTTGTGAACTTGAGTGTGAGAAACAAATGTAAATTGTTTTTAATTGGCAAGTGCAAAGGATGTCTCGTGGGCCTGCAAGGCTGACAGATAAAAAGCCCGTCTCTCACTGTCGCTTAAAACAGTCCCAGCGCGCCTCAGCCATATGCTTTAAGTGACTGTGAGAGACATTTTAACATGACGATAATGCCACCAATAAAAAGAAGGAAAGCTGCTAAACGGCGCGGCTTCTGAGCTGCGGTGGAAACGGTGTCAAACCAAACAACTGTGATCCTAATAACGACCAATGACAACTCCAACTGAAGTGTAATGCACACTGTGATGAGTGTAAAAAGAGACGACACGAGGACACCGTGTCATTTCATCCGTGCAGCTAAAATCTGGAAGACACGAGAGCAAATACGGCAAGACTTCGTAAACATCACTCGAACCGTCGTTATGTGGGCTAACGAGTCCTTCTACTCACCTGCTTTATAACACGGCACTGTCGAATTCTTCATCACGGGTTTACATTTAAAGAAATCCAAAAATTAATGAACTGAGTAATGAATGGAAAAGTCCTGTATAAAAAAAAAATACATTAAAAAAAAGAATAAGAAAAGTGAATCGTGTATAAAACAAATTCAGTGTAAATAATTGTAATTATAATTGTATTAAAACGAGTTGAAACAAGAAATAAATCAATTGTGTTCAAACATGTAAAAGAATGATATAAAAACAATCAAATCTTTTTTTTTTTTTTTTAAATGAAAAAATAAATTTTAAAAAGAATTGTAATTAAATTTTAAAGAATTTGGGTAGTTCTAAGACTTAGAAGCACAGTTCTAACATTTTATGAATGTAAGTGTGAGTTTCTTGTTGTAGCACATTACGAGACATTTTTCCCTCAGAAACCTGAAGCAGCAGTGTTTCCTGCCGTCGCTCTCTTCAGCTATCCATCTGGGAGGCAGCCTGCATACACGCCTAAATGAGAAAGTTGGGTCTGATCGGCCAGCCATGACAAAAATAGATTACTCTGAGAAAAAGAGAGGAAGACGGACAGATTCGGGGTTTGTGTGTGTGTGTGTGTGTGTGTGTGTGTGTGTGTGTGTGTGTGGTGTGAGAGAGAGAGAGAGAGAAAAAGAGAGAGAGAGAAAAGAGAGAGAGAGAGAGAGAGAGAGAGAGAAAAAGAGAGAGGGAGAGAGAGAGACTTATGTAAAATTTCTAAATATTTTCAGGTGAAAAACACGTGAAAGTGCATTTCATCATGTTACAGTATGCCTTGAAATTGCACGTGTGCATTCGAGTAAATCCATGAGGCAGCACATGATTTATAGAACAGAAAATGCCTGAATATGAGGTAAAGGATTAATGTGAAATTAAATGAATTATGTAAAAAAAAAAAGTCACGTATGAAAATTAAATGAATCATTTAGAATAAAAAAACCTACAAAGCCTGTAAAAGAAATCACAAGTGAAAAATATATCAGTCACATATAGAAATGAATGAATTATTAATGAAAAGCAAAATTGCATAAATTAAATAATTGGGCCATTTATTCAAAGAAAATCAGGTTAAAAAAAATGAGCAGATAATACATATATTAAATACATTCATTTATTCATTCATTTTCTACCGCTTATCCGAACTACCTCGGGTCACGCGGAGCCTGTGCCTATCTCGGGCGTCATCGGGCATCAAGGCAGGATACACCCTGGATGGAGTGCCAACCCATCGCAGGGCACACACACACACACACTCTCAATCACTCACGCAATCACACACTACGGACAATTTTCCAGAGATGCCAATCAACCTACCATGCATGTCTTTGGACCGGGGGGAGGAAACCGGAGTACCCGGAGGAAACCCCCGAGGCACGGGGAGAACATGCAAACTCCACACACAAGGCGGAGGCGGGAATCGAACCCCCAACCCTGGAGGTGTGAGGCGAACGTGCTAACCACTAAGCCACCATGCCCCCAGATTAAATACATAAATAAATTAATTAATTAATGAACTAATGAACTACATTTTTAAAACAATTCTTAGGGAAAACATTTTGCCTCTCTTTGAAAAGTTTGTATGTAAAAAAATTGTGCGAATGTGAAGTGTTTAAAATTTCGTCACATGACTTTTTTGGGCAACTGATATACTGGAAGTCTTGCAAATTCATGCAGAAAAGTGAACTTTCTTCTAAATCTTCTTCCCACATAAATCTTAGCAAATGGGTTTTTGGAAGTGAGGATGTTTGAACAGCCTGAGGTTAGGAATTACTCTTCATCATTTTCACTCCCCACTCTCTGTTTGTCTCTATTTTGGCTGTCTTGTTAAACTCACTTCATGACTTATGGCTTGGGCCTGAGGTTGATGAGTTATTGTTCTCTGTATCCTTTAAGCATCTCAGCACATAAAAACGCATTAGCGGCAGGACGAATCGGTCGTGTTTATTTTACCTGACGTATTGATGATGAACGTTGCTAGGCGAGTTTTTGTGCCGTGAAATCGTTGCTTGGTAGTAAACCAGTGATGTAAATGTAAGGGTCAAAAGGTACTGGAGAAAACTAGCAGTTGTTGGAAAGCATCTATTTTCTAAAAAAACGTGACCGTGTTTCATTTGCTGAAAGAGCTGTCAGAGAAAGAAGATCAAAATAAATAAATAAAAATGTCGCCCTGGGAGAAAGACCGCGAGCAGAGGAAACAGAAGTGTGCATGTGGAAGTGTGAGATGTTTAACAAAGCTTGCTGAACAGACACAAGTATGCACGTCGGCTCGCTATCGATCAGCGCCCTGTGCTTTTAGACGTGATGGTAAAACAAAATAAATAAATAAATATATAAATAAATAACGCGAGCAAGATTCCATTATGAGCGGCACCGGCGTTGACCTGTAGTGTGTTTGAAAACACTGCATCTGATAAATGCAGCACGGGTTACTATGGAAACAAAAGCTGTCCGTTAAAGGCTGAGTTTATATTGTTTTATGGACTGAACATCAAGTATCTCTAAATAGCTTGGAAATAATGCTAATGTTATTCAACCTGTGAATGGATTATGAATATATACACTTATTTTTTTTTGTTTGTTTGTTTTTTGATATAACTGAACACATGATAATGTGTGTGTGTGTGTGTGTCTGTGTGTGGGGGGTCAAAAGGTCAAAACCATGTGACATTTATTAGAACTGAATTCATTTGATTGGATAATCAGCGTCTCGAGTGCTGATGTTATTATAACAGCACTGGGATATTTGGGACTGTTTGTATCGCTCTACTTATCAGTGTTTGCTACTGTAGGTACAATTCCTACGTCACAGTGAAACTGTTAACACATTACTGACAGCTGTCAGTCCGCCTGGGCGTTGTCATGGTAACACTCTATCAAGCTGCGGCTTCTTTGGTAACGGCTGTATTTCTGTTGACGGAGAAACTGTTTTGTGTCCGAAAGATCAATTACTTGGTATTAAATTCTCATTAATATAAAGGTGTTGGCATTCTCACCAAGCATGCTGTTGTGTTGAATATCAACATCTCTAGAAACTAGCGCAGCCTTGCGGATACACTCTATAACAATGCTCGTGCTTGGGTGCTTGGGATCTTGCTGACAATTCACCTGTATTCCTCAACGTCACATCATAATTTTTATCTGTTTCTAGTTCCATCGTTAGAGTGTTAGTCCACAAAACACGTTCATCCCTTTTATTACTTGAGCTATAAACATTCAGCTATAGACATTCAGCTCTAGACAGTCAGCTCTAGACATTCAGCTCTAGATATTCAGCTCTAGATATTCAGCTCTAGACATTCAGCTCTAGATATTCAGCTCTAGACATTCAGCTATAGACATTCAGCTATAGACATTCAGCTATAGACATTCAGCTATAGACATTCAGCTATAGACATTCAGCTCTAGATATTCAGCTCTAGACTTTCAGCTCTAGACTTTCAGCTATAAACATTCAGCTATAAACATTCAGCTCTAGATATTCAGCTCTAGATATTCAGCTCTAGACTTTCAGCTCTAGACTTTCAGCTATAAACATTCAGCTATAAACATTCAGCTATAAACATTCAGCTCTAGATATTCAGCTCTAGACTTTCAGCTCTAGACTTTCAGCTATAAACATTCAGCTATAAACATTCAGCTATAGATATTCAGCTATAGATATTCAGCTATAAACATTCAGCTATAAACATGCAGCTATAAACATTCAGCTCTAGATATTCAGCTCTAGATATTCAGCTCTAGACTTTCAGCTATAAACATTCAGCTATAGACATTCAGCTATAGATATTCAGCTATAGATATTCAGCTCTAGATATTCAGCTCTAGACTTTCAGCTCTAGACTTTCAGCTATAAACATTCAGCTATAGATATTCAGCTATAAACATTCAGCTATAGATATTCAGCTATAAACATTCAGCTATAAACATTCAGCTATAAACATGCAGCTATAAACATGCAGCTATAAACATTCAGCTCTAGACATTCAGCTCTAGACATTCAGCTCTAGACTTTCAGCTATAAACATTCAGCTCTAGACTTTCAGCTATAGACATTCAGCTATAGAAATTCAGCTCTAGACATTCAGTTATAGACATTCTTTCATCACCGGCTAAGCTTTGACTTCATATTTCTTATGAAGGTAATTGTTAAAAAAAACTTGTAATGTTGGCAAACGGTAAAAAAACATTTACTGACTTCTCCATGAATATCTCTTCTTTTCAAAAGGCAATGTAACTCTATCAAATCTTTTATTGGACTTCTTGGACAGGAGAAAACTCTATAAGAACAGCTTTGGCAAGACTCTCTTTCACATCTCTCACACCAAGACTTTTGTTTTCAGAGTGTTTCACAGGGCTGTAATTTTGAACTCACGCGACGTAAACACATTTTCGATATTTATTGATGTCTGTTATTTCTGTGCCACTCTTAAATTCGCTCGTTGGTCGGTTTGATGCCTGTGTAGAAAGACAGTGGTCAAGAAATAAAGCTGTAATCGTATGTTAAACGGCTTTGATGGGAAGTGCCAGACATGCTGCAGTGAATCGATCACAATCTGCACGGCTGCTGGAGTGTTTTCAGGCTCAATATTGTTACATGAGAATTTTAATTTTGCTCACCGGGGGTGGAATATAAAATATTTGAGGGACCTGCGTGGTCGCCATTGGCGGAACGAACTGATGTAAGATATGGAAGAAAGACAAGAATTATTCAGAGAGGCAGAGGGTTACACGTCGATTGCATGGAAATCAACTCCATTCGAATAATTGTGTCACTTCTGAAGCGACTGGTTGCATCACAAGTTATTTTAGGGGGTGAACACTTGTTCTGCTTGTTAGTCCCTCCTTTCTATCACTTCGTCACTTCAGTATGGGGTATTTTGTGTAAATCCATGGCATAAAATCCCAGTTTCAGTTGTCAGTTATAACACAATAAAATGTGCCAAACACGGCACTATCACACCAGATGTTTAGCCTGATCTCTGTTCTGTCAATGTAAGCTGCCTGGAATTGTGCTTGAAAACTTTCCACGGCAATTCTTATTGAGCAACTTTTTGTAACTTAGGCAGAAAAAAAGTCCCACTTTTTTTTTTTTTGCCTCGCACAAAATATCTTTATCAATGTTTGTGCCGAGCGGCGCTAACTAGCTGAAAAATGGCTGCAGTCAAACTGTCTTTCTTCCTTTTACTTGTTGGGTGCATGCAGATCCTGATCATTACTCATCTTTAAGCAAGTTGCTTTGAGCCATCGAATAATAAAGAAATATGATAGCTTCCACCTTGCCGTTTCCCCGAATATCATCTCTAATTGCATTTCTTTTGTCAGTGCGTTCGACGGAGCACTCCCACCTCCCTCTCCTCCTTCTCCTCGGCTGTTAGTATTCTGAATCCGTGCGATCTTCTCAACGCAAGAACCGAGCGGGAGATTGCTGCTTTTACTAATGTGCATAAGCATCCCAGAGGATTGGCATTCAGGTTAGCTGCTGAGGAAAGATGTATTTTTCCAAATGGCTGCTGTTGAATTCTCTATTGATCACTCGCTTCATGGCCTTGAAGAGGAGTGCCGCACAGCAAGGACAGCAGAAAGCATGGAAATGAGACCAGAACTGAAAATTAGCTGCCTTGCTTTTTTAGTTCAAGCTTAATCTGTGAGTAAAACCATCCTTGTTCTCAATAAAGTGAAATGATTTGTACATGACGTATGAAATTTGATTGGCATTGGGAATATGAATAAAAATGATTGAAAAAAAAAAATAGAAGCCTTTTTTAGATATCGGCACCATCCTGAGCTCAAAAGCTCGATACGGCGGAAAAAGCCAGGTGAATCCTGTGTACACAGGGAGATAGAATAGTTAAGCGCTCGGTTTAAATTGGCATATTATTTATGAATTATAGAGTAGAGAAGCGTCAAACGTTTGCTGAGCAAACAACTTCGGCTTGAGAAAGGCTTATATAGGAATAGGAGTCTGAAGGTCTACTTAGTGCATCGAGTCTTTCCTTTCTTCTCCTCCGTCAGTGATTTGAGGACCCGTGCTCTTTTTCATGTTGCTGTGTATCATTTGTCAAGAATATGTCTACTTTAACACATCTGTCACTGTCACTCCAAACCAAAAACCACTTACAACAGGGAATCCTGGTTGCCCTTTGCAGGAACCCATCCGACACACTTGAATAGATATAGGAAGGAAAAATATCTGAAAGAATGCTGTGTATGGTGAGTGCATTTGCCTAAAGATTTTGTGGGTACAACAATGTAAAGTCAGAAAAATATAAAGGTGTAGTGAGTAGGTACAGTAGGTGAGAAGGTACAGTATAGGTTCAAGGACATTTCAGGAAGGTCACGGAGGTGGGTCTGGGGGCAAAAACTTTGTCACATGAAAAGCTTGTCGTCAATCAGTTGAGGCAAGCAGTGAAGAGAACCATTTTGAAACCATTAAAAATGGAGGAAACTCTGAGAACTTAGCTTTAAGTTCTAATTTGCCTCCGGGTTAAAAACACAGAACCCCAAAGGTGCAACTTGACCATACTGTACCACCTACGAGTTCCAAGCTTAATTTTAACATGATGAGCTACAGCAGGGTTGTCAAATCTTATCCGAAAAAGGAAAGATGTGGGTACAGGTATCCGTTCCATCCAAGCAGAAGCCACAGCTAAGTCTATTGAAAGCCAAGATCAACTGATTAAACAGGAAAAATCAAGTGAGGATCCTGCTTGATTGGAATAAATGCCTGCACTGGCACTAGCCCTTAGTGGATAAGGTTGGACACCCCTGTTGTAGCTCATCACGCATACTCAGCTTGGAACTTGTAAATGGTAAATGGTACGGTCTAACCTATAATTTGCATGGTGCGATAAACCACTGGGACACAAATAACACGGCACTGATCTTACACCGCATAGGTGTCCTAAAATCATGAGAATTTTAATGAAATGGTATAGGCTTGGGGGCACGGTGGCTTAGTGGTTAGCACGTTCGAATCACACCTCCAGGGTCGGGGTTCGATTCCCGCCTCCGCCTTGTGTGTGTGGAGTTTGCATGTTCTCCCCATGCCTCGGGGGTTTCCTCCGGGTACTCCGGTTTCCTCCCCTGGTCCAAAGACATGCATGGTAGGTTGATTGGCATCTCTGGAAAATTGTCCCTAGTGTGTGATTGTGTGAGTGAATGAGTGTGTGTGTGCCCTGCAATGGGTTGGCACTCCGTCCAGGGTGTATCCTGCCTTGATGCCCGATGACGCTTGAGATAGGCACAGGCTCCCCGTGACCCGAGGTAGTTCGGATAAGCGGTAGAAGATGAATGAATGATGGGATAGGCTTAGGTGAGACATAGACCAACAGGAGAGGATTATACAGTATGAAGGGAGAAAACATGGAAGACTGATCAGAAGCAGGATCAAGGTAGAATGCGCACCGAAGTAATAGCTTTCCTGCCGCATGAGCACACATTTGTTTGAACCATGGCACTAGAAGGCTGGGCTTGTTCATTACATAAGAATAAAACTAAACCCTTCAAGATATTTTGTACAGTAGATCAGTCACCATCCAGAAACAAATGCATGTAGGACAGATGGAAGCCTATGAAGGTTTTTGCAGATCTGTAGGGGTTGCTACAGTATGTTAGGGAAAGGTTTTGAATGATAAAAAACTGGCTGGTGTACCAGACTAAGTCATAATAGATCTCAAACGAATCAACAGACACAAGGAATCATATCATTCAGATATTTGTTCTTATACCCCTAAACTTACCGCTAGTGCAACATCTGTAAAATGCAGAAACTCTGTTTGTTTGCTAAGTGCCATGTAAAAGTAAAACCCATAATGATTGAACCAGAATAAGAAAGACCCCACTGCAAAAAATACATGCACTTGATAATCAGCTTAAGCCAAAAATGTCACAATTCCCCCTTTTTTCATTTTGGTGGTTTAGTACTGAGATTAGGGGGCCACGGTGGCTTATTGGTTAGCACGTTCGCCTCACACCTCCAGGGTTGGGGGTTCGATTCCCGCCTCCGCCTTGTGTGTGTGGAGTTTGCATGTTCTCCCCGTGCCTCGGGGGTTTCCTCCGGGTACTCCGGTTTCCTCCCCCTGTCCAAAGACATGCATGGTAGGTTGATTGGCATCTCTGGAAAATTGTCCGTAGTGTGTGATTTGCGTGAGTGAATGAGAGTGTGTGTGCCCTGCGATGGGTTGGCACTCCGTCCAGGGTGTATCCTGCCTTGATGCCCGATGACGCCTGAGATAGGCACAGGCTCCCCGTGACCCGAGGTAGTTCGGATAAGCAGTAGAAGATGAATGAATGAGTGAGTACTGAGATTACAACATATAAAGTAATATATTTAGTAAATTCCTTTTTTTTACTTTTGTGTGTTTTTCCGAATGGCACTTGAAGCAGGCAGCTCCATTTGGCTGATGTTTTTTCTCAGTGTGCATTCCCAGTGGGTTACTTCCCTTCTTCAAAAGTGAGTGAGTTTGAGATTAAGTGCTTCATACGACTTACTTATTCACAATTGCATATTACTGAGGTTTAGACCGTGTGGCATTCAGAGAGACTGTGTCTTGAGACATAATACACCTTGATGCATGTGTGAAATATTAAAGAAAAGCAAAAACACTGATGTTGGTCTCAGAATCCAACAATTGTGCCATTGTTTAATTTTTTTGTTCTTCTCTACAACAATGCACGCCGATCCACCGTTTTTTTCAAAGTCGACCGAATGCCACTGAAACTACACACCACTGGAATAAATACAGTTTCATTCTATACTTGTGATTCTGACTCCAGTGATACTGCCATCTGAGCAGCGGTGGCTGGTATAAATAGAGCAGAGCTCAGTCTAAGTTTTGGCATCCAGGTAAGATTGTTTTAAAAGTGGATTATTTTGTATACTCGGGCACAAAAGCTCTACCACTGGCCATAATAAAAAATACTGAATGGTATTATGTAAAAATGGACCAGCTCCCTCTTACCTCAAAGCTCTTATCAGTCCTCGCACTGCACCCCGCTCCCTCAGATATACCAGCACTGCTCGACAGGTCCCACAATCTCTAAGGGTAAGCGGTAGGTACAGTATACAGCAAGACTCTTTTCCGTTCTGGCACCGAGATGATGGAATGAAATTTCCCTAGATGTCCGAACAGCCGAGTCCCTGACTATCTTCAAAAGACCGGTTAAGACATCGCTCTGAATAAGGGAGTCTGTAAAATCCGTAAATATAAATATACTGATGATGGGGCTGCTTTCCTTCTAGTCCAGATTGTACCCTGATACATTAGTTCCATATAATGATAACAGTTCAGTCTCAGATCTACAAATAATTCAGGATTGTTATTTTGGCATCCTGTAGGGAGCAGCAGTAAGGAACATACAGTACAGCAACATGTGTGAGATGTCAATCAACATTCCCAGCGTACTTGTCTCTTTTACATCGTGCAATCGATACAGGTGAAAACTCTCATTTCTGCTTGCTCCTGTTGTGCTTTCGCACCCGGTGAACTATGTTATCCGTAATATTAACAGTCTTTTAGATTGAGACTAACACTGAATGTACCGGGCTCTGTGGAAATCAATACATATATATTCACAAAGTCGGGGCGTTTGGTATTCTTATTTTAGGACTCCTAGAGGACTGCGCATTGTCCGTGAAATGTATTCATTAAGACCTGTTATAGACCCCTCTGTGTGCCCAGTCTCCCTCCTGGCTCTCACGGCTGGTAGCTAAGATTTAAAAATGACCTTTTGGGATTACAAACAGCGTGCATGGAATTAGATTATTTCTCGACTCCTCTAATGAGAACAAAGTACTTGTCACTGTTTGATTAATGATTTTTTTTTTTTCCTCAACGCGGCCAAGCAAGGGATCATAAAGGAACAATTTTCTCCCTTCACAGCCATTTGTGTAAATGCCATCAGGCAATGAAGTTCGCCATTCGGCTCGGCTCTTCTCTTTAGAGTTCCTTGACCTTAATACTATGAGTGAGAGAGTTGTCTTTGCATAGAGTGAAGAAAATTGCTTCTGTATTAGTAGAGGCCATTATCTGACCCTTGAAATGAACTATAGAAATACAGCCAGTCTCACTATTCCAGCTATTCCCATTCTTTCCAGTGTCACTGAGTCACATCTGTAAATCTGTTACCATTTAGCCACAGCTCTCAGGTGTTGATTAATTTTCTATGAAACAGCTCTGATATTAGTGCTGTTAGTAAAATCGCTGTGGTATAAGAATGAAAAATCCGATCTTCTCTCATCCTATGTACCTTCACGATCACTCCGGTCCTCAAATTCTGAACTTCTTTGTATTCCTAGATACCGTTTATCCTCTGTGGGTGGCAGATCCTTTTCTGTCACTGCTCCAATGCTATGGAACTCCCTACCCATTGCACTCAGAACCATCACCACTCTGTCTGAATTTAAATCAAGGCTTAAGACCCACCTTTTCAACCTTCACTATCAGTAAACGCATATGTATTAGGAGTCCTTAATTTTTCTGAAATGTGGTGTATGTATCGTGTACTATGTAGAGTCCTATCTCTTGTACTGTATGTTTTTGTGTATAGTCCTGTCTTTTGCTATTATCTCATGCAGCTGCATGTGATCCTTCGTCCTGGGCAAATGTCCGACGAATATGTATATGTGTGTATATGTATGATCCTTTGTCCTGGGTAATATGTATGTTACACTATGTACCTTGTAAAGCGTCCTTGAGCTTGGGAAAGGCACTATATAAATTAAACATATTATTATTATTATTATTATTATTATTATTATTATAAAAAACTTTGGTTCAGGCCATAGCACATCACCACCAATGCTGTTGATTCTTTTCCTAAAACAGCACACTACACAATGTATTGTTCATTACACATGATGGATACTCCAAGCTCAAGAATCTGCAAAGAAAGTACAAACTTTCTTTGCTGAGCAAGAATTCTTCTGCATTAGCAAGACTGCATCAACAGCAAAGTGTCAGCTTTCAAAACGGAACGTCAACCTAGCAGCACATTTGACTGGAAGGTTTAAGAACTGTATTCTTTACGATTATTATTCTTCATGTTATATTTAAATCTAGTCAAACTCGACAAAGACAAGCCTTCGTTTTCTCCTGTGTCAAGCTATAGTCATAGAAATTGGAATAACAACAAAAAACATTAAAGACAAACATAAAAAAAAAAAAAAAAAGAAAAAACCGAAAACTATTCCCATTCATTACGATCAAATGCTTCTAGGCTACGTTGACAGGTTCAAAAACAACACTAGCTCTACTTTAAAATGTTTTTTTTTTTTTTTTTTTGCTTTTAAATTTTTATATTTCCACACACATGTTATTGTCAGAAACAATAATAATCTCAGCTCTGTGACTTGATTGATCTTATCATCAGATACATCTTTGAATCTCAAATAAAAAGTTCTCAAATCTGATTCGTCTGTAGTTTAATTTGATTCATTCTCTATTACAGCAGCTCTGAAAGTAGTTCCGGCTGCAAGCCGAAGCACCAGTTTAAATTGATGCACTCGTTCTGATATGTTATCCTTCAATGGTAACATGTTATATAGGGACTTGTCAGATGTCTTGAGGTTATTTAATTCATTTATTTACCTTTTGTGAGGAGTTTCCAGGCTTCCAGGATCATAAACACATCGAATTTTACATCATTTCTTCCCCCGGTGTTAACGCAACCACAGGTTAAAAGACAAAGGGAATAGCAGAGAAGCCAAATTGATATGAATTGATTCGAATGCCTTTTTTTGTCCGATGCAGTAGTGAGATGAAGTGCGAGTTCAAAGAAAAGAATGCAATTACCCTTTAGAAATGAAAGCGCATGACTCGTGATAATTACTCTGAATGGAAATGGCATTACTGTGAAGAAAAGTGACATTGGTGTGAATTAAACTGACAGTCAAGACTCATTCTTTTCACTCACATCAGGTCACATGGTCTAAATTTCTGAAAGGCAGCTTGGATTGCTCCTGTGAACATGCAAATATAAAGATTCCCAGAAACTCTTGCTGCATCACTCACAAAAAGAAATGAGCTGATTTTATGGGAAAGATGAACGATAATGGCTTATCAGATACAAATTAATAGATGATACGCTCGTCTTCAGCTGCATTGATCTCACCTGTCTCGCAGAGGTGGTGGATAGGTTACTATGCCGGGATGGGATACGTTCTTGCTTTCCCTTCATGCTCAAGTAGATTAATACGAACATTAAGAGAAATGGGCAGAAGCTGTACTGCTTCACTTTGCAATTGCTGCCATAAATAAGGAAGACAGGAAGTAAAGACTTTTGAACTTCTGGAGCACTCATTTGTACATACAGTACTGTATATAGGGTATGTAGGATTTTATTTTTTTCCCACCACAATCACGGACATCCACGGTGTGTAATTTGACACCAGCGTTTAAGGTAACACACGTCTCTAAAAGTCCCCAAACGTGTGTATATTAATCCTTAACTAATGCATTCATAATGATGAATGAATCTACGCACTAATCCCCAGCACATCAGGAAATAATGAAGCGAAGGCATCGTCGAGTATGACTAGCCATCAATTACGATAATAGCTAAGTATTAACATCTTGTTAACTCGTTCTGTTAATTAATATCATGACCTGCAGTATTAATACAAATCATTTACATTAGGAAAGGTGTGTTTGGAAACTATGTAGCTTAACTAGAATGCACTGTAGGTTCTGGCTCTTTTTGGACTGCTTTTTTTTCCATGGCGTCTTGTTCCCAGTGTTCCCAGCGCTGCTGAATTCTGATTGGTGCAAAGCTTTAGAGCGGCTACAAGACAAACGTTCTAATAATTTATTCATTTCTATAGTATGAAATAACATACTACAACTCTACAACATCAGAGCTTCTAGCTTTCTTAAGACAATTTTTTTTTCTTATTAACTTTTAAGAGACAGAAAAGAAAGCTTGTTAGAGAACATTTATTGATTGATGATTTGTCATAAGTTACAACAGAAAACTTTGACAGGAAGGAATTAGTGTTGAGTCTGTGGGGAACTTTACGCTGACCTGTTGGTTCCTCAGGAGCTCTTGGATGCACTATTATAAACTGTTGTATGTAGGAATGACACAGTTTACATTTACGTAATTTCCTGTTCAGTGTCACCCAAATGAGGATGGGTTCCCTTCCTCTCAAGGTTTCAAGGTTTCAGTATATACAGTATGTATATATATATATATATATATATATATATATATATATATATATATATATATATATATATATATATATAAAAATTTGGAATTGATATTTTCAAATTTATTTTTAATAAATGTTTTCATTTTCATCTCATTTTTACTTATTCTTATTTTATATATATATATATATATATCTGCTTTGAGACTATGTGAAATGCTAAAAGCTAAAAGTGCTATACAAATATCCTGAATTTGAACTTAAACGTTCCATTAAATTTTACAATAAGATCATTTTTGAAAATAGATTTTTCTTTCAAGAATAAAGCATTTAACTATGTTGTATTGTGTATCTGATTTAAATCTGATTAAAGAAATTTAGAATTGTTGGCAAATTGCTGGTGGAATGAATCACACTGGGACATGCTGTTATTGAAAAATAATTAACTTTATAACAGCGATCCCCTAAATGTTTTATTTTCTAAATGATTTTACAAACATTACAACAGTAATTACAGTACATTTGTGCATGTCATGAGTAAGACCACAAGTCTGAGAGAAAATGTAGAGAACCTTCCCCCCTACACATCTGCTTTCTTTTGACTATTTCTCTTTTGTGTTTCAGTTGTAGCTCTGTAGATAATGAAAGAAAAATCAATATGTTTGTATGATTATTGTTGTTTGCTTGTGATGCAACAGTCCAGAGATCCAGGCAAGAGATTGTTTAATCTTTTTTAGCTTGTCGTCGTATCCGAAGAAGACGGAATAAAAAACCGAAATAAATCATTTCATATTAGCTTCAGTGACACAAAGGTTGTGTTTAATAGTGTTTTTATTCAAAATTCAAGGATGTACGTATTATTGACCTGTTATTTTCTGTTTCTAGGTTTTTCATGTTGGGGAAAGAGTTTTTGTGCCCATTGAAAGTAGTGCAACATGTCATTGAGATATTAAACCAGACTGGAGCACTTTAATTAACAATTTGTGTTAGAAAGTGTGTCTTATTCTGGCCTACGTGACTAAAAATAAGAGAATGGCTCCTTTGTTTGTAAGGATTTTAAATTCCATGTTTCCAAAAAAAAGTGCAGAAAGAAAGAAAGACAGAAAGACAAATAGATAAAACAAATCTCTTCTGTTGTCACGAATACAAGTCTTCAGCTCCATTTGGGTTTTCGTCTGGTGCAGATGACCCTAATTCCAGCTCCGCACTCCGGCTCCAGCCTTTTAACCAAAGCCATGCTAGAGCAGGATTGCACCAATCTTGTTAATTTCATGCTTTTGTTTAGTGAAGTCATGAGAATTTTTTTCAGCAGGAGGTTTCAACAGATGGTTAGAAGTTAAAATATCTGCAGAGCTTCAAATCACACAATCACTCAATGGCAATGTACCACCTGAGACCCAGGACGACAAACCGCCGCCTCCTCAACCGTTTCTATAACTTATCCTCCCACCTTGATCTGGCTCTAAATTGATCCTTTTGATGAGCGAGATAAAGTGTGACGGCTCACCCTGTACCGCCGGACTCTCGTCTGAGAGCTCATAAAGGCACAGCCGTCCTAGTCATCGTGACTATACAGTATATAGACAATGTAAACTAAATAGACGGATATTGAGAGGTTTGTTTTTTTGTTTTTGTTTTTTTTATCTGGTTGCATTATTTTTTATTAAAAGGCTTAGGAATGGAACTCCACTCTGAAACGCATTAATTATTACCATTTGTGTATAAATATTTTTGATGAAACCAAGAAATTCTGTTTGGTTGATGGTTGTTCTGCTATTTTGCTTATAAAATACTTGCAATTTTAAACATACGATATAACGATCAATTCACACCTTTTCTCCTTAAAACAAAACAACAAAAGCTGCATTTTGCACTCTTTTATTTTTTTTTTTCCTCAGCATCACATTCCAATAAAATACTTTAAAGAAGTTACTGAAGCACGATCGATTCACGAACAATAGGTGGTACACAAAGCCGACTGGCATCGAACACCAGCCAAGTCCTATTTCTTAAAGATTGTGACCAGGGGTTACGGCGCTACTCCTGCGTAGACTCCGGCAATATATTTTTGCAGCTTTGAGTGACCATTTATGTTTTAATAGACAGGCAGAGGATCTCTTCCAGGAATAAAAAAAAAGATTTTGATGTTATAGAGGGCAGTCTAGTGGGCAGACATGACATTTTGGCCCATCAGAATTGAAGTACAGCAAAGCAAATTGATAACAAATCGTTTCAGGAAATTATAGTGTTTCTAAGTAATCAGATTAACGTAATAGCAAGAGAAGGCCAAATTAGAGGGAATATGGATGAGCTTGGGGGTGTAATGAAGATTTCCCTGTGGTCTTAATTAATGGCAGATCAATAACAGATCCCCAGAGACCTATTCCTTAAACGTTAAGAACTTTATTAAAGTCTATTTGAATGAACTATACTGTGCTGTGTTGTCATTGTTCTTTTCCTTTTTTTAAAGCTACGAAGCATTAAATTGTAAAAATGTTAAAAGGTACAAGAAGCAATTTTTGCCTGAAGCTAGAATAAAAAATAAAACCTCTCCTGATTTTTACAGCCTTGTCTTTGTTGACATTAGGTTCCACAATCCCCTAGCTAACTAATTACCTGACCATATAAAAAAATAAATAAATAAATAAATAAGGCAGAAATGAACAAGTCTATCATCCTCTCTCTGGTGTTGTATGACCTCAAGTCTTAGAGAGGAAATTGCTATTTTGTTGATGAGGATGAAATGTTAATCCCACAGTCTTGTCACATAGGGTAATAGTGCATTATGATTGCCAGTGTAATTAAAATATGAACAGGAATGAATTCTGTTGTTTCTGCTGGAACTGCAGCGTTGATGAGATCCAGGTTGCTCTGGTGCAGTTGGAGGTCTTGGATTCCTCCTCTGAACTTTGCAAGATTTGTCAATTTCCCAGCAGCAGTTAACGATGCTGGATGAGAGAGATTCTTGCCAGCTCTTAATTTTTTCGCATGGAGCTGCTCCTCGTCCTTGGCAAGCTGACCCGGTCTCGATGCCTGGCCGAGCCTTAATCAGACCTGGCATGGTTGAGCTAACAGGTGAGCTCAGTTAATGAGACTGATTACAGCGGGTTTCCCACTGAGGGACTGGCAGAGGACAGAGCCAAGAAAACACTAGGACAGAAGTTGAAAACACTTTCAGATGGCTGCAACTCGATATCCATATGTCCTGCTCTGGCTGGGGACTGCAGACTATGGTATTTAAAAAGGGTCTGTATTCATAAGGAGTCTAAGAATGATCTCAGAGAGCTCCTAATTTAGCGTAGAAATTTCCAACTAGTAATCTAATCTTCAGAGTGATTCAGGAACCAATCTCAGAGCAACTCTTAACAAGGAAAATACGGCAAATTTATCTTCGAGAGGAGGTGGGGCTTTGAAGACGACAACCTCCTCAATACACAATTGTCAGACTGTATATTTATAATCACACCCTCCAGTGTCTCCCAAATGAGGATGAGGTTCCCCTTTGAGTCTGGTTCCTCTCAAGGTTTCTTCTTTTACCATCTAAATGACTCTTTCCTCCCCACAGTCGAATCAGTTAGGTTAGGGATAAATACAATTAGGGATAAATACAGACGCATATAAATACAAGTCTAATATGAATCTTGAATTTTTTCTAACCTTTATATTAACTTTATGTTCTGTAAAACTGCTTTGAGACAATGGTTATTGTTAAAAGTGCCATACAAATACATTTGAATTAGAATTTTTTATTTGAATTGGAATTACTTTTATTACTTTTACTTACTTTTACTTATTGTACTTATTACTTTTACTTTTACTAGGATATTCTCATTCATTTAAAATGGCCACATTTCTAAGTATTTTTATTTATTTTTTTTTTAGAATTATGTCACTAAGAGCAACACAGATTTCTGCACTTCAGACATAAATGTGCTGCATGCTAGGCTTTGTGAGATACGGATATTTACCCTTTTTTAAAAATTAGTAAAAGTACGGGTTAAATGACAAGAATAAACAGGGAAATGAGCATTTCTACCATTTTCAGGTTGTGATTTTTCACTATTTCAGGTTATTTAAACTGCCAATTTATAGTGTACAAAAACTCATTAAATGAACCAGTTGTCCTATAATAATTGTCCTGTGCAAAAGGTTAAAAGGTTGGACATTACTGGACATTGATTAAGCATGTAAAAAAGTTTACTGCGCAGGCAAATCTTTGTTCTCAACAGTCATTTTAAGATCTAATAATGTACCTTCTTGATTCTCCTTTAAACACATTTCTCCTACTGAAGATACCATGGCATATTTTTTGTGACAAGTACTTCAGCTCTTTTGTGTGGGTGACCTCAGATTTTTTCGATTCGATTCACAGATTGAGTTGCGTGTACAATAGTCCAAAAAAAAAAAGAAAAAAAAAAAAAACAGACCACACAAGAGAACTAAGAAAGTCTTACAAATATGAATTAAAAATACAGCCAAAAATTGATTAGAAACAACAATGAAGAAAAAATAGAATTCGCCGCTGCCTCGGAAATCCAAGAGAGACTTGGCAGGGCAATAAAGTTATGAGTAGATATCAACTAACTGCTTTCTTTGCCCGTTTTTATATTGTAACAGAAGGATGAGGTTGTGCAGGTCAAATCTTTGCTGACAACAACACATAACATCGCTATCAAACAATCAGATGTCCTTAACGTTGTTCAAAAAAAAAATAAAAAAATCAATACACGCAAGAGCTCAGGCCCCGGCAATAATATTACTGAGTTGAGAAACTGCACAGAGCAGCTATCCTTTGTTTTGTTTTTTCAGTCCTCTTCAACAACTTTTGTACAGTATTAGGGCAGCAGGTGCTTTATGACTACAATGCCCATAAGCCCATGGGCAATAACAGAGGAAGTGCCTTCATGGCCGCTCTTACTTTTAAGTCACTGGTGTACACATGGAGCAAAATGTGTTTTTCTAGTTTGGAAAAAAAGCAGGCTGCATTTTAAATCAGATGCTTGGCACATGTTAAAGCTGCAGGGTATAGGAGTCTGAAATCTTTCTAGAAAATTCTGTGGGATAAAGAAGAAACTTTTCACAGCTTGTGCTGCACTTCTTCACTGAACGTTCAGAGAGGGTTCGGTGCTGCATCCCAGACCATATAATGTACAGTAAGGATACCTAAATAGAAACTATAGTAATGTTTGCGAACACCACCGAAGTGTCTGTTTCCTTAACATTACAGAAGCGTTAGAAAAACAATAAGAGCCAGTGCTTGAAATGTAGATAGCTTGCTGAAATACAGAGTAAAAGTATTTTTATTACCTGATTTGTTCCCTGTGTATTTTACTGTATCTCTGTATTATTTCCTTCAGTCGTTCTGTCATAAATGACTCTGTGATCAATTTCTCCATATTTTAATTGTTAATAATAATAATAATAATAATAATATATATATGTATTTATTTATTACTTATTTATTTATACCATCTTTGTATCTTTCATTGTAGTTTAAATCCGTACAGTTTCATATATTTTCATAGATTTTGTAGAACGTTCCAGACTTTTTATCTCCAGCCAGTAAACAATCCATTCAAAAAGCAATGACCTCGGATATTGCGCTGACTCGTTAGTTCCTCACTACATACTAAGGTTTCTTCCATCTCAGGGATTTTTTCCTCACCACCTTCGCCTTGCTCAGAGATAAATAGCAACTTAATTTTAAACTTTGAAATGTTCATTTTATTCTGTTTCTAATGTCTGTAAAGCTGCTTTGAGCCAATGTGAATGGTTAAAAGTGATAATACAAATAAATTGAATTGAAATTGAATTCTTGTGATAACTATTTATTGTGTGTATTGCGACTTGAGTGGTACAAGTAATGGTGGTTTTAGTTCTTTGTGTGTACGAGTATAATTTGTTTACTTTGTGCTCATGTTCTTTCCTATTATTAGATTAAAATACAGACTTGGATTAAATGTAAATTGTTTTTTTTTCTCCTAACTCATCCTGCTCTTTCCTTTCCTTTCCTTTCTAAGAGCTACAGCAGGTACATGACTTTTGTCTAGGACTTAAGCAGGGATGGCCAGCACCAGTAAGCACAAGTGATGTTGGACCTAAAAGGTGTGTGTTACAAATATGGACAACTTGTCTGAGTTATGATACAAGGTGAAAGAATGGATCCTTAAAGCAAAAATTCGAGAGCAAAGATTGCAAAGAGAACTAAACTTGAAGAAAATAAATAAATAAAAGAATTACATGCTTAATGCACACTCATTGACTAATACAGCTGCTGCGACTCGTCACAGCAGGAGTTTAATGACACCCTTTCATCCTTGTTAGATTTTGTGTATTCGTGTCTTGAGACTTCAATAATTCTTGACCTTATTGCTGAATTTTCTCAGACTCATTCTGGTCGTAGAAACTATATTCTGAACTACACATGTGGTCATGAGGAAATGGTTATCTATACAGGTGTTCCCCAAGGTTGCGTCCTGTGCTCCCTGGTGTTTGCTTTTCACACTCGAAATAGTTCCCCTGGGTGATTGTAAGGAATCCTGGGAAATTTGTTGCTCATGCTTAACCCATAGTTAAGATTTATTCCTAAGTATTCATACTGTGACATTTCAGCTGTACTAAACCTAGGTTTAATCTTCATTTATGCATATTTGCGCTATCAACCTCCACGTCACGATAATTCGGTATGTACGCGCTTTATATAGCGGCTTGTCTCTCTTAAGCTTTCAATTCATTTAAGAAAAAATTGTTCCACATTAACAAGGTTTTATCACTCACAGCTTTGTAATCTTTATTTTTTTGCTTTTTTTAAGATTGAAACAGTCATTCAAGGAGTCCATGGAGTCGTTATTATTTCAGTGTTTTAGATTTTACTGTATCCTGGGATTAAATTTGTTGCAATTGTTATGCCTTATGGATTTTTACAGGGAAATTTATTTCCCTATTAGTACAGTAAAGATTCTCATTATCTCATAACGCCCTACACGATTATTACCACGCATGATTGCTAAGCGAGTAATTGAATGTTAATGCTACATGTCTTAGACGTCCACTACGGGAGTGATGCTAGCAGCTTTTCCTCCAACAAGATTGACTCATCCTCATGCTTTGGCATATCTCATGCCACAACGTGTGTATTTTACACAAATCCCTTGTCTGTGAAATTCTGTCTTAGCAGCTGAGGCTACAAGGCTGTCCTCTGCCTCTTCCATTATGCTCCGATGCACTTAACCAGTCACACTAAACGGCTTTTCCGGGAGCTTGATGGAGATTAGTCTCTTGCGCCGTAATGTCCCCTTGAATTAATACTCAGAATTAGTCTAATTAGCAGTGTGCGATTTGCTATAAAGCCCCTAAACGCACCAATGACTTGTGAGTTTTTATGAAAAGTTCATCTAGGGCTCAAAGGGCAGGTTTCTCGGCCTGGTTCCTGAACGCTTCGCTCTCCAAGACACATCCAAATGACATTATTCACAGTTGACTTGGCAGTACATACAGTGAAATTACACCCGCTCTATACCCCTGCCAACTCCACCTTCCCTGAGCTTGCCATTTGAAACAAATTGTGCAGGGAGATTTTAAATTGCACTAGTGCTGCCCTTTAGAGTACAATGTTTGGGCACCTTTTGGTTTTAAACCAATCTAATCCGTGTAATCATGAATTGTGCTCAAACTCCCAGGTCCCTTTTTTGGTGCAAGATGGAGAGAAAAAGAAACAGACAAGGAAACGGCGTGGATCAGAATCCCTGCCAGGGCGATGCCACGACCCCGAATAGCAAGCAATATAGTGCGTTATTTCTTTGTGCTTTAAGAGATATGTGATCGGAGAGTTAAAGCGACAGATAGTGTTTTGTGGTCGACCAGGGGATACGTATGTCTCCTATATGAAATGACAGGTGCATTCTCCACAAAGAAAGACCTTAATGTTTTTCTATTTAGCGCTTGACAGTTGCCTTCATCATAACATGAGCTTAAGGGCTTCGGAACAATCGTGATTATTCCGGGGCTCCTGGCATTCTTCCTGCAACAAATTGAGTGCTTCTCTAACGGTGAAGCTGTGGAGACTATGTGGGGGGACATTGAAATGAATCAGAATGCTAAGTGAATATAAAATATTCACTCCCATTGACCTCCATTTCCAGCATTCAGACGGAAAGAATAAGACATGCTAGTTTTCTGTCTGCGTTTTTTTCCGGAATAGGTAATGCTACAGCATTTCTATCATTTGTTTGTTAGGCGTTGAATCAAAATGGCAGAACCCAAGAGATTATTATTATTATTATAATGTTTATCCAAATAGCTTAAATTCGAACTGGCATGACCACCTGCTCTCAGCACTGGTGTAGCCACCCGCTATTCTGAAATCTCTTTATTCAGAATACGGAAAATACATTAAGAAAAATACCTATCAAATTCTAGCAGATAAAGCAGAAATAGCAAAAGAAATAAGCAGCCAACTTTAAACAAAATAAATAAATAAATAAATAAAAACAGCCTCAGCCGTCGTGTCCATCAGAGGCTAAGCGCCGGGTTAATCACTCCATATTTATTACAACTATAAATCTATGCATACCTAACAATACTATCTGGAGATATAGAGCGATGAGTCAGTGAGTCTTTCACCTACGCCGCTTCTTCCATTTGCATACAAATTGTATGGCCTTAAGTGACCTCTCGGAGGGGTAATACCTGCAACATCTGCATGATATGCAAAGTACACGCATAGCCTTTCAGCCATTGTGTATTTGTTCAGCAAACACAGATAATGCTTGAAGCACCATTTCAGGCTAGAAGGTTTTAGATTTATTTTTTTAAATAGTTTATAGTTCAGTAAACTATTGCATTAGATAACAAGAACAAATAATCAAACTTCAGCTTGAATGAATCCTACTAACAAGCTAAACTAATAAAGAAAGTTACAAAGAAAGTTTAAAGAAACAAAATAATTCATGCATTCAATCACTATTGTTTCAAAGTTCATGAAAAATACCAAATGGTTTTTGGTACTTGATACCTGTTAAAACATCTAGTTTATTAAATGAAAGTTTATTAGCTGTTTTGTTGCTTTGTCAAGCTTTAAATACATTTTTTAGAATGGGAATTATGGAACTTTTCCAATCAGTATACTCACTCACTCTCTCACTCATTTTCTACCGCTTATCCGAACTACCTCGGGTCACGGGGAGCCTGTGCCTATCTCAGGCGTCATCGGGCATCAATTCAGGATACACCCTGGATGGAGTGCCAACCCATCACAGGGCACACACACACACTCATTCACTCACACAATCACACACTACGGACAATTTTCCAGAGATGCCAATCAACCTACCATGCATGTCTTTGGACCGGGGGAGGAAACCGGAGTACCCGGAGGAAACCCCCGAGGCACAGGGAGAACATGCAAACTCCACACACACAAGGTGGAGGCGGGAATCGAACCCCCAACCCTGGAGGTGTGAGGCGAACGTGTTAACCACTAAGCCACCGTGCCCCCCAATCAGTATAAATAAACAAATTCAAAATAAGATTATTTAGGACTCTGTTGGGTTTCTGTGTATAGAGTATCGTGTCTCTGTGTAAGGTGATGGGACACATCGTGCACATAGATATCTGTACCGGTGTATCACTAATTATTGGAGATTTCCTGTGTTCTGTATGTTTTCTATCTCACTACAGACACATGCTTCAGTTGTTGTTTTTTTTTCCTTCTGACAGAAATTATTGCTTAGTGTTGAAGTGTTGCACAGAATGAAAGCCATTGCTTAAAATGTTTGTGGCAATCACTCAGCTGTCTCTGTGTTGTTGTCTTTCCATAATGCTGGCATTAGTGTTGTTTAGAGTGTTCAGCCACACAATGTATCACACTGAATGAGTGAAAAAAAAAAGAAAAAGAAAGAAAGAAAAAAAAAAAGAAACTTAAAAGCCAAAGTACAATAAATAGGAATGCATTTGTTTGAATTGCACCTTTAATCCTATTAAGACTGAACGGACAAATGGAAAATAAACACACACACACACACACACACACACAGACATTCACAGAGGAAATGTTAAAACACTTGACACTTGAAACAGATTGGTAATTTCTAACACTATATACACAGTCCATTCCACAAGGTGTACAATTTTCATCTTTTGAAGTATTCCTTCAGAAATATGCAAATTACAACAAGTGAATTTGATGGTGCACATAAAAAAAAGTCCCTTGGCCAAAAACTCCAAAACAAAGCTCTGTTTGATGCATAGTTCAGTGAATTGAGCTACATGAAATTAACAAACACCTTGAGACTACAAAAAAAAAAAAAGAATTCTGCTATTTAATGCAGAAGATTATATCTATTATTTATGCATTTTCCAATTGTCCTTTCGGTCTTAATAGGATTAAATGTCCAATTCAAACAAATGTATTCCTTTTTGTTGTACACGACCAACACAAATGTCCAAAGCTGGAAACAAGTGTAGCTATTACACTCCTATTTCTTTAATAATTTTTGACAGGCTTCATATTGGAGGTGCACACCCACCCGTGACTGCCGAAAAACCAACCACCCACCCACCCCCTGTCGCTGCTGTACAGGTTGTCGTTCTTTGAAGCAAATTCATCTAGAGGTGGCTCAGCTCATTTATTCCTGTGTGTGTAGTCGCCTCCCTCCACCCATACGTGTTTGAGTAGCTGTCATGGAGGTCTCCTGGCGTTAACTCATCTGTCATGTTCAGACAGAAACTTGCTCATCACCTGTCATTTATATCATGACACTTTTTCCCTAGAGACTTTTGTCTTTGTTGTGCACCACAGAATTGATTTTGACCAGAAGGTTCCAGATTCAGGTGTCCCTCCGGAGAGACACGTTTCTGATGCCTATATATGAACCGGTTATGTCTGGATACAAGGAGTCATTTATCAGAATTGATGAGTGGAACAGAGGACAGATGCTGACCTGTGGGTTTTGGCTCACATCAAATGTCTACCTGCATTGATTTGTTTAAAATCAGACAGGTTATTATATGTGTACAAGCCTGGATAAGGCATGTGGTGACATTTTAATGTTTGGTACGATTTTTGTGAATGGAAAATTGTTTAGACCTCAGAGATACTTAAACAGCAAGAATTTCAAAGTTGAGGTAGGAAATTATAAAACTACAGGATCTGACTCCAATCTAAATTGATTAGGGTTCCGTTCATTTTCTACCGCTTATCCGAACTACCTCGGGTCACAGGGAGCCTGTGCCTATCTCAGGCATTATCGGGCATCAAGGCAGGATACACCCTGGATGGAGTGCCAACCCATCGCAGGGCGCACACACACACACACTAGGGACAAATTTCCAGAAATGCCAATCAACCTACCATGCATGTCTTTGGACCAGGGGAGGAAACCAGAGTACCCGGAGGAAACCCATGAGGCACGGGGAGAACATGCAAACTCCACACACACAAGGCGGAGGCGGGAATCAAACCCCGACACTGGAGTTGTGAGGCGAACGTGCTAACCACTAAGCCACCGTGCCCCCATTGATTAGGGTTACGTTCATTTAACTATGGCACAAAGTTGTGGCTTCCCAAGAACTTGACCAAAGCATGACTTTCACTGCGAGGAAACTATTCTTCGATGGCAAGGTTTTAGATTGAAGTGTAAATCTGTAATATGAACAGAAACCAGAACATCTCTAAGTACAGATTTTCCGTACACCATACAGTATAGCATTACAGTTTCCATTCTGTTTCCAGCACGAAGATGCCCCTGAGCATGAACCGAACTCCACGAACACCTGCTCTACAAAGTTTGGAAGAGAAGAACTTGAATGTCCTACACACCTCGAAAAGTCCTGACTCTTGACTGAACACCTTTGGGATGAATGGAACACCAGATCTCCAAATGGATCCCAATGCAGGTTTATTTAGAAAATCTATATATTCCCCATTTAATGTTCTCTCACAAATATTTCTATATGAGATACCATGACCCTGTGACAAACCGTACATACAACTAATGGATGGGTTGCTGTTGATTTACAAAGAAATAATTGGTTGATTTTATATAATCTGAAAACTCTGGAAAATAAACAGTATGTAAATAAGATATTTGCATGCGCTAAGGTTTCCGGAAGCCACAGCAAGTTCAGATTTCAAACAGATTCTCGGGAAGAGTAAAGTGAACGTCCCTGATCTGAAATTCTGATTTGTTTCATGCATGAGAATGTCTTCCAAACATGAGTACTATTTTAATCAAACAGTGTGGATTCGGTACGGCACAATCCTGAGACTTATCTTGACCTCAGTAACACCTCCAGCGTCGATCCAGGTTTTTGTTTTTATTTCTTTTTTTTTTCCTGACGTTATTTTATATATGATATTTCCCAGATTTTTTATTTTTTTTTCCTGGATCAACACAAGTGAATGTTTTAGAACGTTGAGAAATGTTGGCCAGAAAGCAGAGCTCTTCAGTCTCTGCCAGGTTTGCACTTCAGTCTGATGATGGCTTGATTGGAAAATGGCCCACTCGTTTGCTATCAGACCTTGTGGCCTCTTCAGGATGTTCAGCAGATGAGACTCCCTCGATCACCTCTCATGTGTGACTCCAATCATAAGTGTCTTCCCCTCTGCTCTGGTGTGAACTTTCAGCTTGGGGATGGGGTGCATGTGGAGGAGGGGGCAATAGTTATGGGGATAGGGGTAACAATCCAAGTCTGGCAATCTCGCTATCTCTCTTAAAAGTACCTGAGCATCACTTTTCAAGGGGTAGCGTTGCTTGTTCCAGGCTCTCGACACTCCACTGCATCTGATAACTATCTGAAATAGGAATCGACCAGACGCAGGATGACTGGCAGGACATTATTTGAAGTGTTTTGGTGTGTTTTAATGCTAACTTCGAGCTACCGTAGTCATTAGACTCGTGTCATCCGCCCTATGAAGTGCTACAAAGAGTGTTTTGATTGTTTAGTTTCAACGTATTTTTTTTTTAAATTCGTCACCTTAATGGCGTAGCTGAAAAGCAATTTGTTCGTTTGCTTCTGAAAAATTCCATCTATGTGACGGAAAAATAGGGAGTTTTTATTGAAATGCTTTGGTCATTCATTATTACACCACTCTCCAGCTCTGGGCTTTTTATTCTTATTCACGTATATTTTCTGACAGCTGTCACTGGCGTGGTGTAGAAGAAAATTCGTCAGGTTTCGCTGAGAGAGAGAGAGAGAGAGACAGAGAAAGAGAGGGAATCTGAATGGAAATGAGCCGAGCTTAATTGCTCCTGGTGTTATTAGCATAACAAACCTAATAATAATAGACAGGGCAAGATATTCACTCACGTCTGGAATTTAATAATACAAATAAGCAGCTTGCAAATTGCCATTATTGCAGTACATTTGGTGTGCCAGAGCACCTCATTATTGCAGAAAGGCAGCGATTTCAGGTCAGCGGCTCGTGAATGCGGGCTTCGCCCCTGTCATTGTCGTTTGCCAGTTACAGCTAAGCAAGCAGCAGGTGTGTAGAAAGCACAAAGTGATGCAATAATGCCAGTGAAATGCAGAGCAGGCATCACTGAGGGAAGGCTGGAGACACTCGGACACTCTAAAAAGAAAAACATTGCGCTGCATTGGATATTCAGAACCCCAAAATGATAAGAGTGCTATTATTGAAAATGTTAATGTTCTGTACATAAAGATGCAGGAAGCCTGGAGTTTATCTCATGAGACTGTGGGAACAAGGCACGGGACACCCCGGACAGGGCAACCATCCATCACAGGGCACAGTCACACACACTCAAACCATTTACACACTATGGACAATTTAAAGATGTCTATTAGCCTACCATGCAGACCTCCTGAACTGACAGAGGAAACCAGAGAAAATCCCAGAGAACAAGCAAAATCTATGCACTTATTTGTTTAAATTAATATAAGGAAATGATTGGTAACTGCCACTATTATGCAAGTGATAGCAGGAACGTTCCACAACATTAAATTCAATTTTCAGTTTAATTTGATTTGCCGAGCGCTTTTAACAATGGACAAAACGCAGCTGTAAATGGATCGTAAAGTATCGTGTGAACTCATCAGAAGGAACAAAAAAAATCAGCACTAAACGTACAGCCAGACACCAAGGAATAACGCAACTCGTTCAAAGGTTGTTGTTGCTGACAAAAGCACGTATTGTTTCTCTAAAATTATCCTAGCAAACAAAGATGATGTCGGCTGGAACTCGGCATCCGAGCCGAGCCGAGCTGAGCCGAGCCGAGCCGAGCCGGCGGTGTGCTAATGAGCTCTGGCACTGAGTGAGCGCGATGATGCCAGAGCAATATTAAGTGTGGCATCTTTCTCAGGGTCAAACAGAACTTACACGCTATTTTCCATTCACAAGCAGATGGCCTCACAGTCCTGAGTCTAACCACAGATTATGGAGATGAAAGAGAAGATGAGGCTAGGAATGATGGCCAAGGTCTGTGATAGATCCTTATGAAGCAGGAAGTGAATAATGAAAAATAGACAATTTGGGATACTGCACCAGATTTGTAGATCAACAGCAAATCAAAATAAGCTCCGTCGTCATGGTCGGTTTTGAAGTTAACACTTTATCGGCCGTTGCGTTATCGGCCACTGTGTTGTGTGTTAAAACCACACAAAAGAAAACACACCCACAGGATCCTCAGTACAGTATTCAGTATTTACTCTGTGCCATTCTTGATGCTGGTTGGTTTTGTGTTCATTTTTAATAAACAGCAAATCTGAGAGTAGATCCAGGTGCAAGGTTTCTATTAATAATTATTATGTCGCTTTGTAGAAGCCAACATTCTGTTTTCCTATTTACGTTTAGACAAAAATATATCAAGAGTAACTCCTCCTAGGGCTTTCGAGCTACATGCACCAAATTCAGATATGTTGTAGACGCTGGTCTGAAGTTTGTTCTTGTTCTATTACTTTTCTAAGCGTTCCGAGTACCGGTACTTCCGGTACCGGGTCTCAAAGTGGCCTTTTTTCCCATAGACTCCCATTATAAAATTTGGAGGTTTATAACTCGGCAAGCTTTTGAACTATCTACACCAAACTCTGCCAGCTCCTTTAGGGTGATACTCTGAACAAAGTTTTAAATTGGTGTACCGACTGGCCTTTCGGTTGTCCCGCAGCCCCGCCCCCAAAATATGCAAAATCAAAAAACTTTTTACAACATGGACATGTGACATATCAAAACACTCAGAACAATGAGGGGAACTTCCTCACATGTATTCTGATGATGAAATGATGAAATGTTTTTTGTTTTCACGTGAATACGTGAAAACAAACGTGTTTCACGTGTTTTTTATTTTCACGTGACATCACGTGATGACACATGATGTCACGTGAAAATAAATAATTTGCATAACATGGGCATGCGACACAGCACAATAAGGGGAACTGCCTCGCCTGCATGACATCACGTGACGTCACGTGAAAACAAAAAACATTAGCACAACATGGACATGTGCTGCATATCAAAACACTCAGCCCAAGGAGGGGAATTGCGTCACAGGTTTTCGGATGACGTCACATGCTCGTCTCCACTTGCCTCCAAATGTTTTGGCACCCTAGCGCTCCACTAGATTTCACAAGTTTTATATCCACTTGCCTCCAAAAGTAACACTGACCCTTATGTCCACTTGCCTCCAAAAGTAACACTGACCCTTATGTCCACTTGCCTCCAAAAAGCACCGGCCTTTGCTAATACTTGCTTCGTCAAAGCCAACATCAAAGTTTGTTGTGACAAACTTTATAAATCTAGTTAATATTGTTTATATAGTCACTTCCCAAGGTTTAGGAGTACAAAATAAATAACAGATTCAGTAAAGAAGTCATTATTTAGTTAAGCAAAACATGTTGATATGATGGCATTTTCTATGAGGAGAGGTTTAACATTTATGGAAGGAGTCTCTAGTGTCAGCACTTTGTAACAGTATTGCTTACAACAGGAACTTGTTTCGATGAAAAGTCAATGAAGTCGTTCAGCCCAGTGGTTAAGCTCTTGGATGACCGAGGTATGTGAGCCCATAATGGCCCAGAGTTAATGGTAAGTCGAACTGGATCAAACTGTCTGTGAAATGCCATAAATGTAAAAAGTATAGCATAAATATTACTTGTGTTGTATTGAGTGTAGAAACCAACAGCTCTCTGCTTCCCATCACACTAAATCCCATCTTAAAGGCATTGAATACTAACCAGTTAAAACCCTAACCCTAACCCGGATTGATAATCATCCAAACCAAACATAATCTTGTCCAAGATTTGAGATTTTCAATTTGTTCTCGTTCTTGATTCGATTTGTTGCACTCGGACGACCTACGATGTGTAACGATGTGCTGGAATTGCCCTGTGGAAGTGTTGTTGTTTTTTTTTTTTTAATATAGAATACTCGTTCTAATTTGAAATCAGTGTTAATATAACTACTGTAGCTTCCTGGAGCAAATTATATCACTGCAGGAGGGAAATGAAGAGTGTGTATAAAGATTTGCATAGCACATAAGCAAAGACAGGGAAAAAAAGCACTTTAAACCACTCGGTAGTGGTCCTCCAAATCTAAATGAGCTCACTGTCTATCTCCAACACACACACACACACACACATACTACTTGCTGTTACATTTGAATAATGTCTTTAGCTCGCCGCCCCCACTGTGGGCATGGCCTCCCACTCCATTACGTATAATATGATATGGATTTCAGAGAGCGTAGGATAATGCATGTGTGCTGCAGGGGCTTTTCAGTAAAGGTGATACATTTCAATAAATCCATACACCATCAAGTGTGTTCTAGTACTTCTTGTATTTGCTTCCGTCTTTCCCCAAACAAGATAAAACTGTGTACTTTTACTTCGGCTTGGTTTGTACAGTTTGAATTATTTAACGAAACTTTGGATGTTTTAAGAATTAATTAGATTAGCCTAAATACTCACAAGTCTTAGACAAAAAGCTTTTATCTCTGCAAATCTTCCCTGGAAAGTCTTTAAAAAAGTCTTTTTTTTAATCTTTTCTGGATACCAAAAATTTATTTAAATCTTTAATTTTATCTTCTGACTTATTTAATATTTCAGGTAAAAGCAAGAAAACCAGGATTAAAAAAAAAAAATAAAATTCTGACCCAGAAAATTCTGGCCGTCGGCTGACGTTTTAATCACGTATTTAATATAATCTAGAGCTCAGTATCATCTTTGTCAGTTTAGATAGTCGTTCTCTTGCCAATACAGCAGCTGCATGAAGACTTTCTTCCCTCTTGCAAATCTCCACTTTCGCAAGATTTATGTACGACAGTAAACATTAAGCAAGACAGCGAAAGCTAAAAGGTTTTTTTTTTTTTAATGTGTTTTGAAGTCTTAAGATCTGGCATTGTGCAAAGCTGGTTTTTGTGAGAATTCCTCAGTCAACACTCAGGCATCCATCCAAAGTCGTCTGTATGACAGTTGGAGGGAAATTTGGAGTGTTCCGACTTTGGAGCATTGCTATGTTCAGAGAAATGCTTTCCAATTAACCTTCACCTTCAGCAGATTTTTTAACAGCCTGCACTCAGTAGGGTGGAAAGGCACCAAAGGGATGGACATGCACTTATCAATCCATTTTAATATTCCAGTTTTTTTTTGGAAGGCACCGTTCAAGCCGGATCATTCTGGAAGCCGTGTACATGACTCGTCTGTGAGCACGAGTACTTATATTATTACTTCTTCTTCTTCTTCTGATTATTTTAGCCACGTACATGATGTGAACATCTTATGAACAGATGGTGTTTATATTCTGTATCTCTACAGTATATTGTCTATCCAGCTTTCACATCACAGGTACAACATTAACCAGTAAATCTGATGATTGGCTGCTCAATTCTTTCCTTAACACGCGTTTACATCTGCACGTTCGTACATTTTCATTACATGCTAACTTAATGCACCATAAAAGCTCTTTTCCACTCCTACACAAATCAAGAATCCTCTCCCAGGGTGTATGTAGGACATTACACACGAGTGTTTTCCATTTAAAATAAAGGTTCAACAAGAGAAGCTTAGAACACTTGAGTATCAGATAAACACTTAAAAATAAAAAAATGCTTTTCAAAGAGGGTCAGTGACTTTGGGCAGTTATTGTTGTTTTCTGGAAATCCTTTAGGGGTCTGTATTGAAATTACACCAGAGTGTCATGTTTTCAGAAAGAAGTCTTCTTGTAAGTGGGTCAAAGACTTGTTTGGTTATTGGTTATTATTTACTATTTGTTTTAATTATGGGGACACGGTGGCTTAGTGGTTAGCACGTTCGCCTCACACCTCCAGGGTTGGGGGTTCGATTCCTGCCTCCGCCTTGTGTGTGTGGAGTTTGCATGTTCTCCCTGTGCCTCGGGGGTTTCCTCCGGGTACTCCGGTTTCCTCCCCAGTCCAAAGATATGCATGGTAGGTTGATTGGCATCTCTGGAAAATTGTCTGTAGTGTGTGATTGCGTGAGTGAATGAGAGTGTGTGTGTGCCCTGCGATGGGTTGGCACTCCGTCCAGGGTGTATCCTGCCTTGATGCCCGATGACGCCTGAGATGGCACAGGCTCCCTGTGACCCGAGGTAGTTCGGATAAGCGGTAGAAAATGAGTGAGTGAGAGTGAGTGTTTTAATTACTATGGAAAATTAGTTATAAAAATTAAGACATGTTTAATTCATATTTCTTCAGGATGGCTCTCATAATGGTTTGAAAAGCTTTTAATGATTGGTTTTGGCAGGCTAGATTTGAGGAAATGAGTATAAAGACGTTGAGGTAAGAGAAACGAACTGCTGCTGTGGAAGGTACTGTACGGCAGTAGGAAATCCCCAATGGCGGATCTTTGTGGTCAGGATAATAAAGGGTTAACTAGGGAATCGGTGGCACTGGCACAGAGGGACCCAAACAGTACACGGATGGAGCTTCATGACTGATCCGGGCATTGGTCTTCGATAAATGATTGAATCTGCTCAGCGTCACTATGGATCCTGAGATCCCTGGGTGTGTTTGAATCCATCATAGGGTACCATTCACACACTGATTCACAGCGAAGGCAATTTAGTTTAGCCTTAAAGGTTTTATGTAGAACCTTACAGTTGATTGTTCAACTACAGTGGTCCAAGAAGTCCATAGGGAGCTAATAGCTTTAGAAATATCTACTGTAATGAACCACTGTAGAAAAGGATCAAAGTCCTTGAGCAGTCTTGGTACTCTTTTTCTATTTCAATTATTTATTGTCTACTAAAATGTTAATACATACTGTAGAAGACTATATCTGTATATTTTTCACCCTTTTAATCTTTAACCTGAAAGAGAAAAAGAGTTTAATCTCTTTCACTTTGTTACACCAGAGGAAACAAAGTGCGTACACAAAACCCAACAACATTCGAAGTATGAGAGAAAGTTTCCTATAAACTTTAACTATCCAAAAAAAAAAAAAAAATCGATAAATCAAAGTTAACTGAGCTTCTGAACTCGTTCGCCTTTGTATCCGTTTTCAATGAGAACAAAAATGAACTTGAGTTCCTAATCAACTGTACTGCTCTGAATATAATCATAATACATGCACTTCATCTGACCTTTCAGCCTCTACACCTCTTTGCTTTAAACGTACGCTTAGGCTATACGCTAATCTCCCATCTTGATTGCACAAGACTCTACAAAAAAGTAAGTACAGCGGTAAGTTTCGCATTCCACTCAGAGCTTAAGCCTAGTCTGTATCTCTGCTACAGGTTAATAGCCAAGTGGCCTTACCTCACTGTGCGAGAGGAAAGAGCAAAGAAGCGTGGGAAATGGAGTTTCAGATCAGAGTAGCCACTAAATGGATTGTGCAAGGCATTTCAGTAGTGCGAAAACCTGCCTTCCGCCCGTAGTCATTAGAGAAAACATTATGACTTTCCGGTCTGCACTGCAGGTCTAGACGATAATGAAAGTTTTAAAGGTCTTGGTCAAGCCATTTCATCAACTAACTGACTCTGAAGAATGATTTCATTACTGCAAAATATGGAGAGTTCTTGAGAGTCGGGTCAAAGGAACTCCTGTGGATCAATGAAGCATCTGTGAGTGGCAGCAAGTTCAGTAATGGGCTTCAAACTAATGAAATGTCCGTTTAGTAACTCATACTGTACCATTATGTGGGAGATCAGTGGGAAAATCTGCACTGTACCTATCAGCTGTGTGCAGCTTAAAAAAAAAAAGGCTTTACCTTGCCAAATTGGTGGCTGGCATCAGTGCTGCAACACTAAAGAGTTGGTAATGAAATAGGGAGAAAATTTAATCACATCAAAACTCCTTTAAAATAAAGAAAGACGCACACCTGCCTTCCTCTCACAACCATATGTGTTGGCACTATATTTTCTCTAAGCTCACTTTTTCCTTTAACTTTATTTTTTTCCACACTCGGGTGATTAGGAGCTCCGTGGACTGATAAGCGTGTGCTTCCAGACAATGGGGCTCAGATGTGGTACTGTAGGTGATTTCACAGCATGTTCTACATCTCCGTCAGCGGTTGGTTCATTAGCACTGATGGCACTTTAAATAAAAGTCAGGCGGAAATCGAGGCCGGGGGTCTCCGGTGCGAGGGCAATTAAAAGAGATGATCGAGATGTACGTTCGCACTTCTTTCGTACCGTGGGCCATCATCGAGGGTGCCGATGGGTGACAGGGATGTCCACTTACAGTATTAAATGTTTAAAAAGGGAAGTGAGGATCAGCAGGTACTGTAAGGCTGTGGGATGAGTTCAGATCTTAGTGCCATCAAGCAACAACTTTGAGTAAGACTTGCACAAGTGGGACTTGCAAGATGTCAGAATTTTCCTTCAAACCAGTGATTATGTGGCAAATGAACAAGGATGAAATGTGTAATGAAGATTTCTAGATGAATTATTGAACATCTAACCGTAACAGTTGGTATCCAAACAATATCACAGGACAAAGCACAGGTCAAGTGAAAAAGAAGAAAGAATAATGCATGAAATTTATTGAATATATCATTGCATTAATCCAACAGCAGGCAGAATGATGGTGCAGAACACAGAGTTCCTACTACATTACATAGCTTCAGGGTTCCTAGTTGTACAGTTATCACACTTATATACTGTAGATAAGCAACTGAGGGTTAAGGCCCTTGCTCAGGAGCCCAGGAATGGCTATAGGATTTGAACTCACAACCTTCCAAGCAGTAGGCTGACATCTTAACCACTGAACTACCACTTCCCACTTTTTGTATAATCCTGACAGCCACCATCTCAATGTTAATCCTAATGTCCATCCCAAGGTTCAGCACAATGTTCATCCCCTGGCTGTGTGAGATAATTCAAAGGTTTTGCGACATACTGTACCACCTCCCAGTTGATGGATTGGCATCATTTTTACCCCTCGGTGTAAACAAAATGCCAACGTGAACGTGTGTATATTGTGGACTGGTGTCCTATCCAAAGGAATGCAGTAACGTATATATACAGACTTGGACCAGGAAGTTCACCAGAAGTGAATGGCTGAGTTTTGGTTAAATCAGAATGCAGGTGAGGATGCAACAGTTCACATCTCCTTAACGAAGCCCTCCTAAACAATACAAAACAGTAAAAAAACTTACAGTGTTTGCCTAATTTAGCAAACAGTCCTTGTGACAAAAAAGAAATACACAACACAGGTTCTTGATGTTCTTGATGACACTTGGAATAGTACTGAAAATTGCAACAGTCATAAATGTTTTCTTCAATCTGGCATCGGGAACACTTCTGAATTTTTATTATCGCTTCATCTTCATTATTGGTATAAAAGACATTAGAAAATGGTCGTCCTCAAAAATGACTAAGGCTTAATGTACAGTGTTCGCAAAGTGAATTGTTTGACAAAATGCAGCACTCTAAAAGCTTGAGACAGTACTTTGTTAAAGCAAACCATCATCCAATTTGATTAACATATCGTCGCTGTCGGGCGGAAACCTTGTATGTCCAAATTTGGTCAATTTCATATTTTTTCACATATCGATGCTATTGGTCAGTCCCCACGTGGGTCTGTTATTTTTACAAGTTATTAACCAATCTAAAGTCTTGAAAATAGCTTGAGCGCAAATCTTATAACTCCATTGGACACTTCAACTGTCCACCTCTTCCTCACTCCGCGGGAGAGCTTCACGGCATATTTCTCCTCAAGAAGAGTCGCAACGAATCAACACGTCTTCTGAGGTAAATGTCTTCAAAACACTGGGCTCAAAGAAAAAAAAATCTTGACCCCCGCTAGTTCTGGTGCTCGTCTGAGGACAGGAATTTAGCGCAAGACAATCCACTGCAACGTGGACTAAACCCTGTGCACTGCAGATAAGGTACGGCGTTTTTTTTATTTTACTGAAAAATAACGGTTTTGGAGATACGAGGATTCCGCCCGACAGCGACGATATCCATGTACATACAAAAGACTGATTAACTCTGATGAAAGTGTCGCTCAGCATGGACAAATCCGGACAACATAGCTCCTGCCATCCATTTGTTATGAGAAGCAAATTGAACTGCCCCAGAAACATTTGATTCAGAAATATTCTGGCTTGGGGCTTTAAACCTTTTAAACAAAGCTTTAACTTTTACGGATGCCTCAGAAATGACAACCTGATCTGGCAAATTGTGAAAAAAAAAGATCAGTTTGTATTTAAATACATACATATAAAAGATATCCAATGCCAGAATTTAACCGTCAGATCCTATAGACTGACTCAGTGAATCGGAGAAGACGTGTTTTTGTGCAAGAGCAAAGTTTATCAAGCCTCCCACAGCCCATGGTTGCCAAACTCCATGTGAAACATTTGGCATTCGTTGAGCACATTTTGACTTATGTGAGTTATGGTTGGAAATTAGAAGGGCCACATCTATACTAACGATGTAGTTTCTCTAACAGCAGGCGATGATTAAAGAAAAAGTCTACGCTTGGAAAAGACGAGCTTTTGCAAATCGGGAAACGAGCGAAAGAGAAGAAGGGAATGTTATTCTCAAGCCTGTCAGGGGTTATTTATGCATTGTTGAGACACTCATTAAAACGTTAGGCCACAATTAAGAAAGCAAGCATAAATCTATCTGCAAGCGGATGTTAATTAGTTTCCTCGGTGATCACTCCTGGAGTTATCTTATCCTGCAATATTGTGATTATGTTCCAATTTGCATATTTCCGCTTCTGAACCACCGTACGGTTTTTCACTGCCATGAGAAAAGTGATAGGACGCTCCGTTTTGTCTCAAATCTATTTCAACTCCGTGAAGCAAAGTGAAGTGTCTTCTGAGCGTCTTATAGCTATCATTAAGGATAAGTCACTGTGTGTAGCCAAGTGTGCGTTTGATTGTGTTCATACCAAATCCCAGCTTTTGTTTCATAAAAATAAATTCTGACTAAAACTGGACAGTTTCCCGAGAATGGAACGGCTCAGCAATAATTATTTTACTTTCTCTGTGTAGTCAAAACCGCTGACATTTACGTAGCTAGTCGTGCTGCATGTGTTTATTAGAGTTTATTCACGATTAATTTTTATAGTTTTGATGACCGTAACACAAAATAAACAGTATGAAAAAAGATGGGCATGGATCCCATAAATGATCCATAAAAAGGGAACCGTGATCTACTACATATAGATTTTGTGCGAATTAAAATATTTCGTTAAAGTAAAATTCTAAATTTTTAGAAGGAGAACATTTTGTTAAAGTATCTACCTATTGAACTACCTTTGTACAATATGTTTCTTATAGCTTTCGTTTCATAACATTAGTTTTTTTTATTTTTTTGGTATTTTTACGGGTTTTTTTATTTAATTTTATATTTAATTTATAATGATACCTTGCAGCCAGAGGTGATTGTGTTGAAGGAAAAACTCTCTGAGACAATATGAGGAAAAAACCTTGAGAGGAACCAGACACAAAAGAGAACCCAGAGAGTGTGATTAACATTAAAATCTTTTACCTTCTATATATCTTCTGTGTACTATATAGTCAAGTGCAACTGTGTAACTAGAAGCTTTTGGGCAACTTGATCATCGTGAAATCTTTACTGTTGACTTTATACAGATCTGTTCACTAATGGAGATTGGGTTCAAGGGTTTTTGTAGTCCAAAGTCATCTCCATGGTCTCTAAGTGGTACTATACAGTACACAGCACTACTATGTATCTCCAAACAGACCATGTGGTCATCCTCAGCAGCCAGAGGTAGTGTATCAGAATGGATCAGACATGTCCGAATGGAAAGCAGAAGCAGTCAGGAACGCTGGTATCTCAGGAGGGACTTGTTTTGAATGACTATTTGGCCGCTCCGGCTGCACGGGCCTGCCAACCCTGAGCCGTGTATTAAACTTGCTAAATGGCCAGCACGCCACGTGAGAACGCTACGGATGCAAATAATGAGCAAACGGCCCGCTGAACAAGTGTTTGCCAAAAAGGCAATTAAAACACAAAATTGTACAAACCATGGTGGAGAGAGAGAGAGAGAGAGACTACCAAGACACAATGAGTTTGTGGCAATAAAAATGTGTGACGACATGGGTACACGGGTGTCTAATTGAATGACCGCCAAATTCTGTTACATTTTAAGCATTAGAGAATAAAATACACTTCTCTGTGCAGGAATATTTAAGCCTGCTGTTCTCCAGTACTTTTCCACCTCTTGATGATCTTCTCTTTCCTATTCTTTCACGTATATACTATCGATGTATCGATCGTTTCATTGTTTGTAAGCCTTTTGCTGGATTACAGGACATCGATTTATTATGGTGTGGCTCAACTGGTTAAGGCTCTGGGTTGTTGGTCTGAGGATCAGGGTTCAAGGCCCAGCCCAGCCAAGCTGCCCTGCTGGGCCCTTGAGCAAGGCCCTCAACCATACCTGCTCCAGGGGCGCTGTATCATTGCTGCCTCTGCACTCTGACCCCAACCTCCTCAGTTGGGGTATGTGAAGGAAAGAATTCTGCTGTGGTGATAATAAAGGCTTCTATGCCCCTGTTCTTCTTCTTATAGAATGTATACTGTAAAAGAGGGAAAGATACACCAGAGGCTCATGCTCATGAGATCAGATGCAGAGACATCACACGATTGTGATTCACACTGATCTCTCTGCGGTGGTCTTAAAATCCACATTGCTGCTGCTCAAAAAAGCCCAGTCCCTTGAGGTCACTCCTCCTTTTTTTATCCTTTCACTGTGCCCGATCCTTCTGACTGTGTGTCCTTCTGGTGACAAAGAACATAATTACACTTGTACTTCTGAAGGGATGAGAGAGGAAGAGGGGTTACAACGGATAAAATAAACAATGAGAACACGTGTTGACAGCCTTTCATTTGCCAGGTCACATAAACAGACAGACTATTCTTATTATTTCTGTAATCCTTAAAAGACCAAACAATAGCACTGCAGTAAAAGTTTGCATCATTTGTCAGTCATTGGTGTTTATCATCCTTTTTATCTTTCATTGTTTTCCATGTTCAAACATTCTGTCAGATCCATTTAAATATCTTTGTTTGGAACAATTGTTTTATTGTAGTAGATTCTAAACTAGATAAGGTATTGGAATGAATGCTTGACCAATATTGTATAGGTCTCTCCTGTGCTGCCAAAATAGCTCTGACCCTTCAAGGCACAAGACTCCACAAGACTTCTGAAGGTGTACTGTGGTACCTGGCACCAAGGTATCCAAGCAGAACATATCCCAGAGCATCCTACTGCCTCCTCCGCCTCCCTAGGTAAGTGATGCAAAAGCACCCAGCTCTCCACATTGCTCCTTGGTCCAGTTCTGATGTTCACATGCCCATTGTCGGTGCTTTTGGCAGTGGAGAGGGCTCAGCATTGGCACGGTTGTCCTTCCTTGGAGAACTTTTGGTAATTGACCAAAGTTATTTCCACTGTCAGTGGTTTTAATGTTATGGCTGATCGAAGTATGCCGATAGAGACATCTGATGACGTTATGACTGAAAGCATCATTTATTTGAACAAACAGGTGGAATTTCAGTCTGCTGTTTAACTTTACCCTGGCTTTTTTCCTCCACATTTTTAAAAAATAGTTTAAATTACAAAACAAATAATCATTATTCACTTATTAATACATTTCTATGTCTTTTTAATCTCTACAGGATCACTGCGAATCCAGAGGCAGTCGCAGGAAGAGTGGACGCGAGTGGTGCCGTGACCCGGATACAAACTGTTCATCAAAGCATTTTCCTCACCACTGTTAATGTGAACTTTTAGGCTGTAGACTTTTAAGGAAAAGCAGAATATTAAATATTAAATATTTAATATTAAAAAAAGAATATTTAAAAAAGTTTAAATATTACAGATGGTTGAGACACATTTAAAAGAGCAACCTGTATTTCTGTTGTTGTCGCAACTCTGTATAGCACAAAATACGGCGTCACACATGGGATTATTATCTAGAATTATTATAACTAGTAAGTTTACATTTACGGCATTTAGCAGACACCTTTATCCAGAATGACTTACAACTGAGCAACTGAGGGTTAAGGGCCTTGCTCAGGGGCCCAGCAGTGGCAGCTTGGTGGACCTGGGGTTCAAACCCATAACCTTCCGATCAGTAGCCCAACACCTTAACCACTGAGCTACCACATCCCCAAGTAAATCCTAGAAAATGTCATATTCAAGTGGGACCTGTACTAGGTTAACCCTTGATCATAACCATTATGTGATACGTCCATATTGCCTTTTACCACCTCTGAAAACATGCTGTACTTGAAATACGGTCCCCTGGAGTTGTTTATATTCCACACATTCTGCTTCGAAATGCTGTTACCGGACACCGAAAGGCTTTTTCCTCCTGATGATTATTATATTTAAGGCACAGTCATGTTGTAGATGTAATCACAGCTTTGAATGCTGGAGTGTGGCTGTATATACCACTGCTCTGTTTTAGAGAGGCAGCAGGCTGAAGCAAGGCAACGAGTGTTTGTGAAATTGAAAAGCACTCATGCAAAAATGCTGCATGAGCAGGACTGAGGTATCGAGGGGCATTTACACGCCACTAAGCACCAGCACTGCCAGAGTGAAACCGAGGAAAAGTTTCTCCGTGAAGGAGACGGCGTGATGGAGTGAATAGAGTACACATATACACCTCGAACAGACCAAAGTTACCTTAGGAGGGAGTGCAGGGCAGGAAATGTGTAAAGAGAAATAGAAGAGAGCGAGAGAGAGAGAGAGCGAGAGAGAGAGAGAGAGTATGAATGATGTAGAAAGGGCAAGAGACAGGAAGAAAGTCAAAGAGAACGAAGGGGAAAAGGATATGAATTAAATGACAGCACTGAATTTCAATTACAGACAAAAAAAAAAGCTTCAATATTTACTTATTAAACAACGTGTGCAATTTTTAGATACAAAACTTTCATTTGCTTAATATTGTTATAGGGGGTGCATGGTGGCTTAGTGGCTAGCACGTTCGCCTCACACCTCCAGGGTTGGGGGTTCGATTCCCGCCTCCACCTTGTGTGTGTGGAGTTTGCATGTTCTCCCCGTGCCTCGGGGGTTTCCTCCGGGTACTCCGGTTTCCTCCCCCGGTCCAAAGACATGCATGGTAGGTTGATTGGCATCTCTGGAAAATTGTCTGTAGTGTGTGATTGCGTGAGTGTGTGTGTGTGTGCCCTGCAATGGGTTGGCACTCCGTCCAGGGTGTATCCTGCCTTGATGCCCGATGACGCCTGAGATAGGCACCTTCTCCCCGTGACCCGAGGTAGTTCGGATAAGCGGTAGAAAATGAATGAATGAATAATATTGTTATCTCTTAAAGATATGTTTAATTTTTTTATAATAATTTTTAATATATTTTCTGATTAAATTAACACTTATAAAGTTGTCCAGGAGAGATCACCTGCATTCCTCATCTTGCTTTAATTCTGTTCAATTAATGTGCATGTCACTGACTGTCAGCATGTCCAAAAGGTGCCTCATGAGAGAAAAAGACATGTATTATTATGTACATTAAGAATTTATCAAGAAACGATAAATTCATTCTTCAAAAAAAAAAAATCATGATCGTGTTGAGTTTGACTTCTGAATTAATTAAAAAGTAAAGTAAACCACAGAAACAAATTTTCTCTGCTGGCAGGCTCTAATTTTAACCACGGAATAAATTATTCAGAGGTAAGACTTTGATTAGGTGCTGAGCAAATTAGTGAACCTTAAAATCAGCTGCTCTCACAGTTCCTTTAGTCACTTTTAAAGGCTCTCAGCTAGTTTCTTCACGTTAAGCCATGGATTCGTTGCTAAGATAAAAATTACATTTCGAGCACAGTATCTGCCGAGACATTTGGTGTGTTCCCAATAAAATATATATGATGGCAAACTACAGGGAGTCCGATTATTAACCTGTTATATTGGGTTATTAAAAGAATACAAACTGAAATGCAACAATAAAAAACGCTATACAAAATTAACATAAGGAAAAACATCTGTGGAAATTACTTTGCCTTCTCTTTCTAAAAAAATTTCAAATGTTCAAATTTTCGATACAAATACATATATATTATACTTATATTAAAATATTAAAAGGTGAAAAAAGGTTACCTTGAGTGGTGTAAAGATTAAGCGAAAGACCGGGTTCTTAATGCCGATGAATTTCTATTGCCAATTGTCCAATGGGGGGGCATGGTGGCTTAGTGGTTAGCACGTTTGCCTCACACCTCCAGGGTTGGGGGTTCGATTCCTGCCTCCGCCTTGTGTGTGCGGAGTTTGCATGGTCTCCCTGTGCCTCGGGGGTTTCCCGGGTACTCCGGTCCAAAGACATGCATGGTAGGCTGATTGGCATCTCTGGAAAATTGTCCGTAGTGTGTGATTGCGTGAGTGAATGAGAGTGTGTGTGTGTGTGCCCCACGATGGGTTGGCACTCCGTCCAGGGTGTATCCTGTCTTGATGCCTGATGACACCTGAGATAGGCACAGGCTCCCCGTGACCCGAGGTAGTTCGGATAAGCGGTAGAAAATGAGTGAGAGAATTGTCCAATGAATATAGTGCTGATGTGCGTTCGCATGCAAGCTGCCTCAGTCATGTGGTCCTCATAGTGCCAGGTCAGAGCACCTCTCCACACCATTAAAACACTGAGACCTTTAACAAGTTATTATACTCCACTTTAAATCACCACCATAAAACAGTGTGTGCTCATATAGAAATGAAGAGACAAGTACATTTTTGACCAAAGCCAAACCTTGAACATCACAGTAAGAACCATGGCTGCTTGCCCACTGGACCACCAGAGCAGAACAAAAGCAGGTGCTTTGAGTCACACCTCAGCTCAAATCCTGAACAAGGTTTGGCTGTAAAAGTTTGTGGCATTTGTGGCAATTCAAACTTCCCAAAATACTGTGTTGACCCTGAGATGTTATGCAAGCAGCCTTGGTGCTGTGTTCCTGGCCAGTGCACACCTTTGGACTACTCAGTTGCTGGGACAGAACCTTCAACAAAGGGTGTTAATGCACCAGTTAACATGAACATCATACAAAAATGCTTTAATGTAAATCGTTACTACTACTTTTTGTTACCCCCAAAGCTGAGTCTTGAAGCATGATATCATGCTAAAGCACATACACACCTGTATCCTAAACAATGATGGTCCTTGGCTCAACTCCTTGTTTTTTAAAAATACCCCCAAAATTTAAAAATTCTTATTGGTTTTCAAATGTAGGCCCGAAAAATATATAGAAAAATGCTGAATGTCTAAAAAATAAAAATGTTGTTATCTGCAATGAAGCCCTGTGACTTTCTGGAAGAGCATATATCTCACAAACACACAGTTCTTGGTTTGAATCTCTTCTTGGTGCTTCAAGATAGAGCTAGAAAAATGATAAATGTCTAAAAAAAGCACAGGCTTCGCTCGTGTCTGCCCTGTGGCTTGCTGGAAGGTCGTGTGTCTCTCTCAGCCACGAGGTTCTTGGTTCGAATCTCTTCTTGGTTCTGCACGATAGAGCTAGGAAAATGATAAATGTCTAAAAAAAAGCAGGGGCTTAGCTTGTGTCTGCCCTGTGGCCTGCTGGAAGGTCGTGCGTCTCTCAGCCACGAGGTTCTTGGTTCGAATCTCTTCTTGGTTCTGCACGATAGAGCTAGAAAAATGATAAATGTCTAAAAAAAAAAGCAGGGGCTTTGCTCGTGTGTGGCCTGCTGGAAGGTCGTGCGTCTCTCAGCCACGAGGTTCTTGGTTCGAATCTCTTCTTGGTTCTGCACGATAGAGCTAGAAAAATGATAAATGTCTAAAAAAAAAAGCAGGGGCTTTGCTCGTGTGTGGCCTGCTGGAAGGTCGTGCGTCTCTTAGCCACGAGGTTCTTGGTTCGAATCTCTTCTTGGTTCTGCACGATAGAGCTAGAA
The DNA here is from genome assembly GCF_030014155.1 of Tachysurus vachellii. Classification (NCBI taxonomy): domain Eukaryota; kingdom Metazoa; phylum Chordata; class Actinopteri; order Siluriformes; family Bagridae; genus Tachysurus; species Tachysurus vachellii. The sequence goes on from NC_083481.1 coordinate 15,299,328, forward strand.
AAATGATAAATGTCTAAAAAAAAAAGCAGGGGCTTTGCTCGTGTGTGGCCTGCTGGAAGGTCGTGCGTCTCTCAGCCACGAGGTTCTTGGTTCGAATCTCTTCTTGGTTCTGCACGATAGAGCTAGAAAAATGATAAATGTCTAAAAAAAGGCAGGGGCTTAGCTCGTGTGTGGCCTGCTGGAAGGTCGTGCGTCTCTCAGCCACGAGGCTCTTGGTTCGAATCTCTTCTTGGTTCTGCACGATAGAGCTAGAAAAATGATAAATGTCTAAAAAAAGGCAGGGGCTTTGCTCATGTCTGCCCTGTGGCCTGCTGGTAGTGTGCTTGCTAATACTGTGTCTGAAGTAGAAGATGGCAAGTTCAAGACCAAGCTCAACATGAAAAAAAGACAGTTTTCCTTTTAATTACTTAACTAAGTAAAATAAAGTGGATCATAAGTAACTTTTATTTACTAAGTAACTTATACAGTAAGTAGAAAAATTGTACATTTCAGTGAGTTAACTTACTGTACTAAGTAACTTGAGGGCGAGAGAGTGTGAAGTCAAATGGTAAAGTAACTTAGTAAGTCAAGTCAAGTCACTTTTATTGTCACATCACCACAGCACAAGTGCCTTGGTGAGTGAAATTCTTAGGAGCAAACTCCAGAAATTGCAGAAATAATTATACAGATACATAATGAATTAGTATGAAGTAGTAGGGGGAAATGAAAGAAAGTAAATAAATGAATGAATGAATTAGGGAAAGATAAAGTAAAATATATGAAAGCAGGAAGGAAAAAAAGAAAGAGCAAAAAATAATAATATAAATATATTAAACGTGGCACATCCCAGAGTAGCATAACCCCCTGTTTCACCTCTTCAGGAGCCCCGGTTGGGACATACTGGCTTTCACTCTTCTTTCTCACTTTGCCAGATTTAGTGCCCCACCAGGTTCCAGCACCTTCAGCTCACCAGAGTGGGTCTCAATCCTGTGCACTCACAGGGACCACATTTGCCACATATCTAACCCACTGAGCCACCAGTGCTTTCTGACTACATGGCTTTTTTTTAGGGGCTTATCTTTTACTTGACAACACCGAGCCACAATGAGACACGCACTTATAAAACAGTTTCCGACAGAGCTTCGAACCAGGAGTGTCAGCTCCTGCTAACATATTACTAGGGCTTTAACCAACTTAGCCACCAGAGCCATAACACTAACAGCCCTTTTTGAGGAGGACTTCTAACACAAGCAGAAAGACACTCATAAGGAAACACTCCACCACACTAGCAAAATCAGTGCCACCAGAAAGCCACACTACTTTTGGGGGGTTTATCTTTTACTTAGACAACACAAACAGCCATAGAAAAAAAAAAGCCAGCATTCTTCACATTCAGTAACCAAAACAGGCTGACAGCCAAGCTTTATTTAGAGATTTACATTTTTCTGCACATCACCTACACACATAAATAAAACATTACATCTGAACCATGACTGTTATACAGAGTCACATACTCACCTGTCTCGTTGTCTACTAAACCACCAGCAATGATACAAGAGTGCATTTTTTTTTTTAATCCTTTACTTTGACATTACCCAGATTTAAAAGGTACATATCGCCTCAATCCATGACTATCAGACACACACACACACCTGCTCACTGAGTCACCAGAGCCAACACAAAACAGCTCCTTTAAGGCATACTTTTGTTGTTAGGTATCAGGATAAATTGCTTAAAAAAACGAACGAGCACTTCTGCAAGGTATCATGGACTTTGTGGGAAAGCATCATAGTGGTTGTTGATTCAAATCTCACCATGTTTATTTTCCCTCTAGGGTGACGGTTTACTGAACATCACAGCTGTATTTGTTGCTTTCTGGTCGCACCACTACCTCGGTGAGCATGTGTGGAAAAGACAGACAAAACAAAAGAGACAGACAAGCAGTTTGCTGGCATGGTTCTCAGAGGTTTTTAATATGAGGTGAGCTGTTCTAAGGACACAAGGTCATCTTATTCTGCGTGAAACAGAATGGTGTCCTTTCAGATATATTTGAGCAGTAATAAATTGGAAAAGAGAGAAATGTGTCAGGTTCAGTTAAATCAGGTCCACTGTAGCCTTGTTTCTTTTCTCAGGTTGTCTTGAAGGGACCAGAGACAATGGAGTCTGCAATCTCTCCATCAATCAGCCGTGTGCTGTTATTATGAATGAACCAACTGGGCACGTTTTCTCCTTACTTCACGTCCTTTCTGACGTTTTTCTGCCAGCCCCTGGAGTTACTTCTACCCCAGTATGTCTGATTTGAAATGAAATAAAGAATAAACAAGCACAATCCAAATCAGGTGAATGGTGAAGGAGAATATTTTATGTGTCGGCATTTATGGCTGCCAGTGGATCGTATTTATTGGTGATTTGACTGCTGACAAAAGCATTCAGGATGAATTCTGAAGTGTTATGGACAATGCTTCAAAGAAAACATAGCCCAAGACTTTTAAGGCAAACAAAGCAAATGCTCTGTAATGGTCACATCAATCACCTGACCATCACCTGGTTCACTGGATGGAGGAACGTGCAAGAACTGAAGACGGCTCTAGTTAAGCCTGGCAGAGTGATCAGCTGACGTCTGTGGATTCCTTGACTGTAAAAGATTTTATGAATATTTATCAAATGTTGCTTCGAATAAAAAGAACGTCATTTTTTGAAGGAGCTGCTGGTCGGTTCAGACCTTGTGGAATATCCCAACACAGATCTGTGAATGAAACGTACAAATCCTGATAGAGATCTATCGGAACACATCTGACATGGTTTGCCTAAATGTGTGACTGTCACTTCCTGTTTCGGTTTACACTCCACATCGAGTCACTTTCTGCTTGCCAGCTGTAGATCTTTAGGTACAACCTTGTCATTAATAGTCCCAGTTGTTCTCTGTATGTATATATCTCGTCTAGCCCTTTTTCTCACTTGGCTTATACAGTACTTGATATTAGTTTGATTATCTTCTGCACACAGCCTCAATCCCGTGTTCCTCAGAGTACCAGGTTGGAGTACACATCCAGGCCAATGTTACCTTCAACAGAAGGTGTTTATCTGTTGCTTCACATCACAACTATGCATGCTTGTAAATAAAGCTCTTAATGTGTACAGTAGTTGTTGATGTTTTACCAGCGCCAAGTGTTGATCGATGAACATACAGTAACAGTTACATACACACTTACACATTCACCAGGTGCTGGGTGATACACCTCAACCTGGAGTCAACTAGAGATACACATTACAACAAGAATATTGATATAAAGCTTGCAGCTTGCAACTTCTGACCAGTCAGAATACAAAATTTTACAGTGATGTTGTATAAATCAAATACAGTGGATATATGAGACAACGCTGGGCGTGTTGCACGATCCATCTCGATCTTTCTCTCTGGGCAATGTCACCTCTGTGTATGCAACCCTGGCATGCTGCTGGCAGGTTTGACTAAGTCATAAGGTGTCGCTTTCGTCCCAGCGTCACGCCAGATGCTCCAATCAGTCCGATTAAGTGGCACTCACATCTGCGAGCCACTGGAGAGGACAGGGCACCTCTGGCACTTTCAGCTCCTAAACAAGGCATCTGGATATGTTAATCTACATCCGACCTTAGGCGAGTGCAGGACCTAAAATCACCGGGTGTAAGTTATAAAAATATTGGTGCCTACGAGAACAAATGGCATACTAATCAGTGTACATACGTAAACTGTCAAGTTTCTACTTGAAGCAAGTCATCTATCTAGCCGTTAAACTTAAGTCAAAGTCAGATATGACACATGTACATGTTTTTCGTAAACAATTTGTGATAAGAATTTGGTGGGAAAACATTGAGGCAACAGTTATAAACCCGAATGTATATACGGTTATACAGTAGTATATACTTCACCCACATGCTCTGTAAGAACCAAGTCATAAAGTATATCTTTAAAGTCATAAAGCTTATCTCTAACATACTCCTATAATTATTCCGATGCAATGCTTTTATAACACCATGCTGCTGTAAAATTATTCAAAGGGTTATAATAGTAATAATACGTCTCATAAACTGAAACCTATAGGCTGTGCTGATGGGTTCAAGGTAACTGCATTGCCTTAGTTTTTTATTATTATTATTATTATATTATTATTATTGTGATGATGATGATGGGAATACAGTACTTATCTGAGAGATTTGTGTCCAGACTGTTATAATGAACACTTCCCCTACAGAACCCAAATGTAATTTACTCTTTGGAGAAACCAGTGATTCTGCTTACATGCGGCAGAAAAACAATAACAATAATCTGCGTTGGTTTCATGTTTACTCGGAAAAGATCATCTCTCAATAATATGTATTTATATAGTGCCTTTATAAATCTTAAAGCTGCCCAAACAATGTGGGTTTTCTTTCGATATCAACTAATAAATGGTTTTCTGCAGCAGTTTCACAAAACACAATTATTAGACAGCAAAAACAGGCAGAAATATATTTACTAACATCATGAAATACATATTCTAGGAATATTCTAATTAATAACATTATTGTTTACTCAAATGTGATGTTAAATTTTAGATGTTAAGATTTCCATTAGTGTCTTGTGAAAGAATGTGAACGAAAGAAGAAGAAAAAAAAATCATAATCTGACCAAATCAACCGTCAGATTCATCGTCTTGATTTTCATATTAAGCAAAACACATTTAAAAGAGATATACAGAGACTTCAGTTTAATTCAAAGCCAGATGTGACAGTGGCAAGGAAAATCTCTCTGAGACAACATGAAGAAGAAACCCTGAGAGGAGCCAGATGTGATGAACTACTGCACAAGCTACACTACAAACTACGATTTCAATGCCCAAGCATACAGTTAAGCAAACGTTTCACCTAATCATCGAGCCTCATACAAAAATCTGTGCTCTTTCTCCTTTTCTACGTTCGGTACAAAAGTTCATTGTTAACATTATTCTTCATTTAACATAAAAGTTTATGGCTTTGTACACACACTTAGTTTCTTTAGAAGATATTCAATTCAGTTCACTCACTCATTCTCACTCATCTTCTACCGCTTATCCGAACTACCTCGGGTCACAGGGAGCCTGTGCCTATCTCAGGCGTCATCGGGCATCAAGGCAGGATACACCCTGGACGGAGTGCCAACCCATCGCAGGGCACACACACACACTCTCATTCACTCACGCAATCACACACTACGGACAATTTTCCAGAGATGCCAATCAACCTACCATGCATGTCTTTGGACCGGTACCATGCATGTCTTTGGACCGGTACCATGCATGTCTTTGGACCGGGGGAGGAAACCGGAGTACCCGGAGGAAACCCCCGAGGCACGGGGAGAACATGGAAACTCCACACACACAGGGCGGAGACGGGAATCGAACCCCCAACCCTGGAGGTGTGAGGCGAACGTGCTAACCAGTAAGCCACCGTGCCCCCCCAATTCAGTTCAATACAATTCAATTCCGTTTTATTTCTATAGCACTTTTAACAATAGACACTGTCTCAAAGCAGCTTTACAGAACCTAAGAAATAATGTACAAAAAAATTGATAGATAAAGTAATAAGTAATAGATCAAGATTAATATTAGACTTATATTTAAATGTGTTTGTATTTATACCTAATGAACAAGCCTGAGAAAAACTCCCTTAGATATAAGAGGAAGAAACCTTGAGAGGAACAGACACAAAGGTCAACCTCATCCTCATTTGGGTGACACTGGAGGGTGTGATTATAAACTGTTATAAACTCCAGAGTGTGTTATTATGAATAATGTTTTTTCTACAATCAAATACAGTGATACAGTTTCCCTACCAGACCAGCAGAGGGCAACGCTGCACATTGTCATTTGGTCTAAGCCCTGTTATGTTAGCATTTGGTTGTCTAGCTTCTGCGGTAAATCCTGTGTGTTTAAAAACCTGTGATCCTGTTTTTGAGTGTATGTCTGTTTCTAGTGTTCCTTTGACCTACTTTCGCTACAGTTTTGGTTTGTTCAGCACTGTAAATACAACCAAATTCTGCATCTTTATCTACCTTTATCTACCTGTGCTATGACAACACCACGTAACAATGCTACAGAAAGTAAGGAATGTTATCGGCATCTAAAGAAACTTCTGCAAAACTAAAATAAAATGTTTTACAGTGGCTGTTTTTCTACACTTACGAACGTAAATGGTGCTACTGTACAAGACACAAGAGTCCCACACAAAGAAGGATATATACGTTAGCATGGCATGTACAGTAGGTCCCCCCTTCGGCACCCTGGTTCACGTGAGAGGTTTTGAATAGCAGTCGACAGGCAAAAACGCTGTGAGGACGTTTAAGACTTTACGGTCTCACGTTGACTGCTGCATACAGTATGAATGCTCCAATCACTGGATTTGTCACAGAGAGTGTTCATTACTACAGTTCTTCCAGCTGCCATGTAACAAGCTCTGCATTTGCTTCACAATTACGTCATATTGTTCGTGGAAGCCAAGCTAACTGCCGATAGCTTCCGCCCGAAGTCTGATGAGGTTCTGCTTAGTTGTTATGTTGTATAACATTATTTAGCTGACTATTGATTTGATGTGGAATTTTAATATTATGTCTAACAACGCTTCTTTCTTATCGAGGTCCAATTTTAAACCCATTTTTAAAAAAAATTAAGGTTCGAATTTAATAAGGTTTATTTTTTTTTTTTTTTAAAGCATGTAAGTTTGGATATAGTTAAGCTGATAGAAAAGTGTACAAATTCTTTTTGCTAACTTTTTGTGAAAGTTTTGTGAAAAGGTAACGATGTGTGGCTTATTTGGTTTTTCTTTTCTTTTGTCTGTAAAAAAAAAAAAAAGACCGGTTTACAAAAATACATTTATTATTCCATTCTTCCTTTCACACAAAAAACGCACTGTCGTTTAGGGTTTAAATGATGCCGCTGTGCTGATCGGTCAAACCATGAGACTCTTGTTTTTAAAACCCTGAACCTATGTTCACTTCTTTAAGATGTCAAGGGAGTTTCAAATGTGTGACTGACAAGAAAAAAAAATCTGTAATTCCAATGAAGCATTTGAACAGGATTCGAGAAATCAACATAGCAAGTTTCATTGACAGCTGAGACGGATTTCCAATGCAAGGGCCCTCGAGGCAATGACTAAAAACCAGGCAGATAGAAAACAAAAAGGAAAGAAAAAAGGTCTAATTTTCACCACTGGAAGCCTTTTATGCAAGCTTCAATATTAGTGTGGCTTTTTAAAACTGTAACCTTTCATCTGACTGGCTGGAGATCTGATCTGTTTGACTCCTGGATGTATGATTTGTTTGCTGTCTCTAGCTGCTGATGTCTCCGAGCTTGCAGACATGCAAATTTACTACCTGAAGTTCAATTAGAATTTATTATAGGCTGTACTTTAAGCTGTAAACACACATATTTTGGAAGTAGTAATCAAAATAGCCAAAAGGATGAGCAGAGTAATGAATCGGTTTCTAATTACAGAGTTACATTTCTGGAATGTAATAACTGAGAAATTGGGTTTTCTATTAAATCCTGGAGTTTTATTAGATCGTATGAGTGCAGGTGGGAATTTGTAAAATCTAGACTAAACGTCCACCTAGGAAAAAAAATTCTTTATAAGGTTCATGCTTGTGGTTTTCGTTGCCATGCCAAGAGGATCTGACATTTTGTTAGCCCTGATTATGAATTCATAAAGAACTTCAAATTCAGTACTAATACTGAAGAATAGAATAGTAGAATAGAGAGAGAGAGAGAGAGAGAGAGAGAGAGAGAGAGAGAGACCGATGAGTTTACAGCTGCTATAACATACATGTAAGTGTTAACAGGAACATCTCCATTTGTTTAACTAAAAATGGCTTCTAGTATAAAATGAATAAAGCACTTCAAAATGATCAACTTAAGCTTGCAAAAAATATTCATGCTGTCGTTGATTATTTTCCTATAACAGCACATCCTCAAGACTTTTATACCCGTCATAACGCCTTATACTGTACAGCCTGGCACATGAATATGTCTTAGGTTTAATTGAATTCACATCTGACAACGCTTTCAGTAATTTCTGCATTCATATAGCATCATAAATACATATAAAGAATACTACTACTAATAATAATACAGTAGCTTTTATAACACTGAATGGTCTAAACAGATAAATGCTATATAAAGAAGGCATTAACGGATTCAAAAAGATATTGTACCTTACATAAAGCCAACAGCTGCCTAGCGGAGGTCATAGTGAGTGTTCTATATTCCTATATTATAAACACCTACTTGAGCTCTGGCACTGCTACTAAATATGCCAGACCCAATCATGTAGATTTAAACAACTTTTGACTTATTTCAAAATCCGGCTTTTCTGTCTAAAGTTCACAGGCTTACCTCAGAAAAAAGACATTTCTCAAATCATACTGAAACTGTCTTGATTAAAGGTGATAGAAAACTTGCTGCTTACCTGTGATATATACTTCTGAATTTTACGGGTTATATCTTCAGTGCACCTTTCCTGCTGGTGCTCTGATCCTTCGCCGATCCAGGAACCACTACGACTGACTGCCTCTTGATTAGCTGCCAATGGCTGTCAACAGTTAGTGCTCGAGGTTTATGTGTTGGAAGCAGGAAAAATGGGCAAACATAAGAAACTTTGAGTGACTTTGCCCTAGGCCAAATTATAATGTCTAGACGTTCCTGTTAGTAGTGCATTGGTTAGTACCTTCCAAATGTGGTCCAAGAAAGTACAACAACTGAACCGGTGACAGGAACCATGGGCACCCAAGGCTCACTAATGTGGGTGGGAAGCAATGATGAATAGCTGTTGGATAAACTGCTGCAAAGGTTAAGCTGGCTAATTATTCATTCATTTTCTACGCTTATCCGAACTACCTCGGGTCACGGGGAGCCTGTGCCTATCTCAGGCGTCATCGGGCATCAAGGCAGGATACACCCTGGATGGAGTGACAACCCATCGCAGGGCACACACACACACAGAGATGCCAATCAACCTACCATGCATGTCTTTGGACTGGGGGAGGAAACCGGAGTACCCGGAGGAAACCCCCTCCACACTCCACACACACAAGGCGGAGGCGGGAATCGAACCCCCAACCCTGGAGGTGTGAGGCGAACATGCTAACCACTAAGCCACCTGATAACTTACAGGATTTAAAAAATCTGCTGCTAACATCTTGGTGCCGGATACTGTACCAGACCCCCTTCAGAGGATGATGCTTTGACGGGTCAGTGCTGTTTTTGGGTGCAAAAGGAGGACCTACACAATAGGTGGTCTAAATGCTATGACTGCTACAGTGAGGCAACTACAGGCACACAGCAATATCGACTTGAAACAATGTATATTTGTGTGCTGACCACTTTAGTCCACCAGATTTGGTTCTGCTTAATGCAAAGTGTCCACATGGCTGAGAGCGTGGGAGGCCAATCAAAGAAAATCTGTTGTGATGGTGCAAACAGAAGAAGAGCTACTTTGAATAATGAGATCTCCATAATGACTGATTTCTCCCAGTGAATGTAGCCTGAGCAAACAGCACTGATACAGTAATTAATGTCAGACCAGGAGCAGGGCATCTGAAAGGAGCTTTTCACCAGGCCAGGCTGTGAAGGCCTTAGGGAAAAAAAGAAGAAGAAAAGGTCTTCTTGATAAAGAGTTGAGCTGACAGTAATTAACTGAGCATTTCTGTCCCAAACAAAGCAGACTGCTTTGTGAATTAATCCCCCCCCCCAAAAAAACAAAGCAAAATATCCTTAAGTGGCATATATGTGGGGGATGTGGAGGGGGAGTAAACGTGTTGTTAGTGCTAAGTGACTCATTGTTTTGTCTTGGATCTCAGACAAATTTTAACAACCACCTAAAGCCAGATTTAATGAAACAAAAAACATTGTTAGCAGCTCTACTTAGCGACATGCTGGTGTGAAAAAGTATGTTTCTCTTCTTCCGGTTGCGGTTAATATTTGGCAGATGAAGAGAACATACTGCTGAATGGATGATTGGTTCTGATGTTTACTGCCCCTTTTCCACCAAAAAGAACCGAGTGCTGGTTCAGAGCTAGCACTGGTGCTGGTTCAAAGTTGGTTCCACTGGCGAACCTTCTAAGAACCGGTTTGTCTTTCCATCGGTTAGAGAGCCGTCACAGAGCCGAGTCTGACGTCACTGTATACGTGTCACGTGTCCCAGCAACTTTAGCGCAGCAGTATGGGGTCAGAATTGTTTCGTTATTCTGAATAAATATACTATGATCCACAAATAAATATAAAGTTTCACAAATATTTTTTAAATCAGCAAATGCACAATAAGCAAACCGTAAATATATGTTAAAAATTTCACAAAAAGAAACGAAATTCACAAATAAATAAAATTCTGACCCCATACAGCAGCGGTAAACACAAACACATCAACAATGGCGGATGTTGCTTTACTGTTAATTCTCATGGCTTTGCGAACCTACATTAGCATCCAAACACGGCGAATCCAACGTGTACGTGCAGCTCCATGTAATCTGTATAAACGGAGGTTGTAATCGAGAAAGTACATAACGTTATTTTATCATTAACACAGAAAAAAGTTAGCCTTAGCATGTAGCTACTTACTATCATGTGTGCTGATAATGTATCATATCGCGGGAAAGTAAAAGTGTATTAAACATTAGTATACTTAAGGTACATTATCGCATGCGCTAACTGTAGCCCCTCCCACAGCCCCGCCCACAGCCCCTAACACAAGTGGTTCTTGTCTAGACCAGCAATGTTTTGGTGCTGCTTAAGAACCAGTTTTCCTGGTTCAGAGCCGGTGCATTGACTGTCGAAAAAGAAAGAACTGGTTCTAAATTAGGCTCTGGCTCCGAACCAGCACTCAAACGTTAATGCATCAAGAAGGTCGCATCTTAATTATTTCTAAACAATGAAATCTTCACATTGGTTAAAGTCTTCATTTCATTTTTTTGAGAAATTCTTCTGCAAATTGGCATTTTGCTTTTCTCTAATTACGGTTAGTACTAGCCAATTCAAGATAAGTCAATGAACTGTTCAAACGCTGGATTATTTCAGATGATTACTGTCTTGATCCCTTTTGTGCAAAGCTAATAATCATGTCACAAACATAGTAATACATTTTCGACTGAAAATCTAAAGGCGGCTGCATCCCAATTACTTTTAAAACTCGCACACTGAAATCTTCAGGCTGGTTCAAATAAGGAGTCAGAACTAATCGTCCAGTCCTTTTCCGTTTTGTTATTAATTTGCTGCTATTTCTTTTACTGTAGCGTGGATTGCACCGCAAGCTCACCATGAATAAATCTTTAGTCATTTATTGACAGAGTTTAAAAAAAAAAAAAATTGAAGAAGACGAAGAAGACTTAAGCATTTTAAATAAACCATCCTGCCTCTGATTGGACGATACATGAATTTAGCCTCGAAATAATAAAGTCATAGGCTTCTCCAGATTGTATGGAAATGCTACTTCAAAGACATCCGTTTGCATGATGCAACCCGGAGAAAGTCTTGTTCTGATATTCATCAACCTGTTACAACGTGTGCGATCCCAACACCGTGAAACAGTGAGGCATTTCGTGGCAGCATGACAGTCTCCTCCAGGATATCGCTTCCCTAATCTGCAGGCTTACTGTCAGGCATCTCGCTAAAGTTATTACAGGCAAGCGGTATCCTGGTTATCGGTGTCCCATACCACAGTGGCTTTTAAACCGTACTGGAGGCTTTATGAGTCTCTCACAGAGGACAGTTAGAATCTCATCAGGCCCTAGACGGAGTGGCTGCGATAGAATCCTCTGATAACTTTTATAGTTCTTCCCCCCTGAGATACAGCCTCGGGGATCGGAGCAAAAAGGGTGAAAGTGGAAAGGAGCTACATCTGCAAGGCTCTTTTCATCCAATGCCTGTTCTAATCTGGCGTATCCGGAGACGGTCCGAGTTCAAGTGTCAAATTGCGAAGTCGTTTAACTTTCAAATCAGTTATCACGTTGAGTCCGAGCCCAAAAAGACATACTTGGGATGATGCAGAAGAAACTTCCTGTTATGCTTCTTGTATGCCATGAAATAAAGGTAGAAAATTGTTTTTTTTTTTGGTTTCCCGTTTTGTGTCTTTACTTTCACCTACTGTACGAAGGTGCATGGAAGCAACATCAGAGGTGCTTTAGATCTTAGATTTCTGCACCTTAAATTATGTTTAAAGGTACATTATATTCTCATTTTCAGATGATGACCCTTGATGACACCAACCCAAGCAACAAGAAAATGTACATCCTGGTACCTTCATTTCTGAGAATGTGCATTTCTAAAAAAAAAAAAAGGGGGGGGGGGAAACGTCAACATGATTCATGATTAAGTTGATGTTACTAGCAACAGTGGCACAACCCAATAAGAGCTTATTACATGTGAAAAACATGTGAAAGAATTATGATGGATTTTCGTTTCATTTATTACTAAACAATATCAGACTTTAATGACAACAACATCTGAATGAATTTATTCACCTTCAGTAGGCACTTTATCCCTGTTGCGGTAAATCTAGGGTCTTTCCCAGTAACACTGTTGTGATCATGGAGGTTTTCTACCAAAACTGACTGGTGAAAAAAGCATGATAATCAGAAAAGGAACCAAGATGTCAAGTGTAATGCTCAACATGATGCTATCAACACCATGCTTCTTTCTGTTTGACCTGAATTCAGCTGCAGGGACAAGTGTACTGTATATATTTTTAATTTGACACAAATCTCATAATTGTCTAAACTAATTATGAGACAGAAGGCAACTCTTTGGAGTAGAATTAAGTCAATCACTATTGACCCAAACCCCCCAAACCCCCCAACCCCCCACCCCAGGTTTGTTATTATTTCTGTAGATTTAAAGCGGCGGGGGGGGCACGGTGGCTTAGTGGTTAGCACTTTCGCCTCACACCTCCAGGGTTAGGGGTTCGATTCCCGCCTCCGCCTTGTGTGTGTGGAGTTTGCATGTTCTCCCCGTGCCTCGGGGGTTTCCTCCGGGTACTCCGGTTTCCTCCCCCGATCCAAAGACATGCATGGTAGGTTGATTGGCATCTCTGGAAAATTGACCGTAGTGTGTGAGTGCGTGAGTGAATGAGAGTGTGTGTGTGTGTGCCCTGCGATGGGTTGGCACTCCGTCCAGGGTGTATCCTTCCTTGATGCCTGATGACGCCTGAGATAGACACAGGCTCCCCGTGACCCGAGATAGTTCGGATAAGCGGTAGAAGATGAATGAATGAATGAATAATTCGTAGGGTTTGTCTTTTGCCACGTTTTTATTTTATTCATATTTGGCCTCGTTTATTTGTTCATATTACCTCTTCATACATGCATGAGGAATAAGTAATCTCTGTAAGGACACACACACATTCCCACTGACCCTTCTATCATCTTTTATATCCTGTATGCTGGGCAAGATGTCCTATCCAAATGCTTAATCAATTGCTGGCTGTTCAGTGATTTGAGCGCATAATACCCTGGAATTAAAAATAAATATATATATAAAATGAAATAAATAAAACCTTTCTGATCGCACAGATGTATGCTTCTTCAACCTCAACGTTTCATAAACCGACCTTGATTCTGACATCACTGGTGAGCATTCAGTAAAGGTCTCCTGAGATTCAACCACGCTTTAGGTATCATATGCAAGGCGTGTGCTGTCTTTCTCTTGCCTCGATGACTCGAAGATTGCAGAGGTGACGATCCGTAACGTATGGCTAGTTGTAAAGATGGCTCATACGAGTATCCTTGCAGTTACATACAAATCAAGAACACATGATGATGATGATAAAAAAAAATACCACCCAACAAAAAGGCTGCCTCGCTATCTCTCTTTTCCTTTCTCAAATGCCATGGCTGGCTGAGATTAAAAAAAGCTATATGAGGGGAAAGTGGAAGAAGGAGATTGGGTTTGTTACTCAGCTTGGATTTCAGAGTAATCATTCTCTCCCTCCTCTCTCCGTCGCAGACAGCTAATCAGGATCCTCAATTACCCAAATAAATTAATCTGCTCCTCCTCCAGCCAGCATGAATTAAAGTTCACCGTCCCGTCTCGGCAAAATAAAGACCGTTCTAATTAGTTTCTGCACTCTACTCTCCTTCTTGATTGTGACAAGTTTATTTTCAGAGGATTTATCCAGCCGTCTGAATTCTCAGGCTTGATAACGGCGGAGTCAAAGCGCGCTGTTGCTGCGTCTTACTTTTTAATACCTTGTATTGTTGTAATATACATGCATTTCTAGCTTGCAAAACAGTTATTATCTTGTCAAATTCGGAAACAATACTGTATGCTGAGAGACTCTAGCATTTTTTTGTTTATATTGCTGTATATTATACACTGTCCTCTCTGCTGTGTAATCATCTCCTGTCACAGCCAGAGATAAGGCACAAGCAAAAAAAAAAAAAGAAAGAAATTTATTGATGCGGTATTGTGTGTGTGTGTGTGTGTGTGTGTGTGCGTGTGTGTGTGTGTGTATGTGAAAAACCTCATCTGGACAACTGCTATTGGTAGAGGTCAAGGATTTGACTTAAGGCTTGGAACATATGAAAATTATTGCACAAAAAAAAAAGAAAGAAAAAAAAGATTCTTCTCTTCCATCCAGCGAAACATAAAAGAGACGTATGCTCAAGGAGGTTGCTAAGGTTAAGAGCTATTGGTGGGTCATTATTCTTAGGATTTCACAGTTTTGATCTGGCTAGTGAAGAAGAAATGATATTCGCCACCGTGCTTCTTGATCCTGCCTCACATTTTTAGTGAACTACTTCCTTCATTTAAATGCCTCGTGTATCTGTATTGAAGTGATGGGATGAGGTTCTTTCCTGCAATATCAGCGCAGGCTGTCTGTGAAATGTCACTGTTCTTTAAATGGGTTGTATGTGAGGAAAAAAAAAACAAGGAGCTTATTCCTGCAAACCACAAGAAAAAAATGTAGGTCAAAATGAAGCGTTGAAGACAGTTGTAAGATTTGGTAGCAGATTTTTTTTTTTTTGAGGACCTTTATCTTTCCTTGTTGCTGAAATGGAACACTCAAGGGTACATTTTTTTGTACCATTAGTTTCTATCTTTCACCTGAAAATGTGCATCTTTAAAAAAAACAAAACGGAAAAAAAAAAAACACACATTTGACGTACCAGCAAAATATCAAAATATCTCCCCATGGCAACTCCACCTCAGCTACGAGGAAAAGTACAGTGTAGACCCCGTTTTTTTTTTTTTTTTCCTTTTTTGAGCAAAGACACCACTGACTCAATCTGTATCCTGCTCCGCTTCCCACTTCCTCTTCTCCAGATATTCTCAGATATATATTTGTCTTGATCAGAAAGACAAGTTAAGGTCATCATGTGCATCAGAATTAACATCACTTTTGCCTACATCATCAGGCAGGAAGCGTCATGAACCTCATTGCCGTCCACGAGGATCTGACGTGGCATATTAGCTGGAGAACATTCAACCCTTACGTACAGTGAATGTAAAAAGCTGACACAGGGTCACAGTCTACTTACAAACTCCATTCAAATGTTGACTGGAATTTTTGTTTTGGTTCACGTTTATTGTGCTAGAAAGCAGGATTTGTGCCAAAATTGATATTTGGAGCTATCCATGCTTAACTTTTCTTGACTCCACCCCCCAGTCCCAGTTTTAGCTGTTACCACAGCATGATGCTGTCACCACCATGCTTCACTTTGTTTTCTTTAGCTGATGTCTTGTATTTGGGGCTTTAAGGATTCTGCCCAAAAATATTTCACCTTTCTGTCATCAAACCATGCCACATGATTTGAGACGATTCAGGCTTCAATTTAGCAATCTTCCCCTATAGTCCAGAATATGAGATTGTTGCCACATTCTGGAAGTGACGGATACTTTTCCTGATATTCCTGCTGATCCATAACTGTCACAGTAGATCCCTTACCATCCTCCATGAGAAGTTTGCTCTAGTACCTTTGCCGGTTTAAGAAGGACGACCTGTTCTCGGCGCCTCGCTAACTGCTGTCACAGTGTTCTACGGTACAGACGACGTCCAATGACACGTGTGTCAGTATGATAGCTATTTCTGAACATGAGTTTCATTGTGTTTGGTTCATTCTGAACCCAGTCAACCTTAAAACCTTATAAAAATGCTGCCACTATGTTTATTATTCTACATTTTCTGTTTTTGTCTATCCCCTTAAAATCTTTGTAATGGTCACTTTTGCTGCTTGCCGTATCACATGTATAAAAGTACAAACTGATCAAGGTTTCAGTTTATTTTCTATCACGTACACATGCAGGTAGAAGAGGGGTGTGTAGGACTTTTATATCCGCTGTATGGCGTACGATGTGTGAAATTATCTTTGAATTAAATGAACCCTCATAGGTAGACTTCTGGTTCCATTATGATCCTTATAGCTGTTTGCTTTTTACTGTAGCCCAGGACATTACCACTCTACTGCCTTTACTCTATTCGTTTTGACCCTTGCTTAAACATTCTAAGTTTAGGACTGTTTTGGTTTTGTCTCCGCTCTTAATTCTAAAACTCAACCTAAAGAACTTCTAACTTCAAGACAGAGTACACACAGATGCGGTAAATATGAATAACTGCTTATAGAGATATAGCTATATAACAGACAATAATAAGAAGTAATCTGGTTCGTGAATAAACACACTCACTCACTCACTCATTTTCTACCGCTTATCCGAACTACCTCGGGTCACGGGGAGCCTGTGCCTATCTCAGGCGTCATCGGGCATCAAGGCAGGATACACCCTGGACAGAGTGCCAACCCATCGCAGGGCACACACACACACACACACACTCTCATTCACTCACGCAATCACACACTACGGACAATTTTCCAGAGATGCCAATCAACCTACCATGCATGTCTTTGGACCGGGGGAGGAAACCGGAGTACCCGGAGGAAACCCCCGAGGCACGGGGAGAACATGCAAACTCCACACACACAAGGTGGAGGCGGGAATCGAACCCCCAACCCTGGAGGTGTGAGGCGAACGTACTAACGTTTTTTTAAATGACTTTGATCATTATGAAATACAAAATTGTGCTCATTGGCAAACCGCTGGGGAATAAGAGCAATAAAACATTGCAAATGTGATGTGGTAATACTTACTGAACCAGGCGAGACATTTCCTCTAAAGTGACTAAGACTATTGGATGAAAGTCTAAGTGCTATTTCTCATGTCATGAAACTTTCTCCTTCTATTGCACTACACCTCCTGAAGCATTATGTTCATTATTAGCTGCAACAGCTGCAGTTTGTGCTGCTTCATATTTGTTTTCCAGAGCTGCTGTATTTCTTGAGCTTGTTCGCCTGGATTGTTTGTCACCTAGGTACACTCTCTGTGCTTAAAGGATGCCTGCGTCCATATCGGCACTGCCATCTTAATAACCTTATGCTTCCCATTCCCCCAATGCCACCTGATCTCATTACTCTTCTCAAACTGTGTACAGGCGAGGGTTTGGTCCAGGCACTAATCTGATGTGGAGAATCGCTTAACGACCCCATACTCCGTCTCCGGCGGTTGATTGCTATCAGCGTCACAAATATTAAGAAATTAATAACGACACTTGGAGTGGAATATAAATGTGTTTTTTGTTGTTGAATAATCAGATCTCAGATCACATCCGTTAGGTCACTGTTGTTCGCTCTAAATTGGCACTGGTGCCAGAAAAATAAGCAAATAAATAAACAAAGCAACTTTAATCTTGAAACAAACAGCAGACGGGAAGAAGAGGATGCAGAAAGTAGGGAGAAGTTGCGATAATTGTGTAGGAGCCGGTGCTCCTTTGAAGTCGGGGGGGGGGGGGGGTGTTGAGAGGCGGCGAGGGCGAGAGAGCCAGACACGGACGGCGGAGAGATAGAGCTCATTTTGATTGCTCTGAAGCCGTGGAAGGCAGTAAATCTCCGCCGGCGATATTCTCATGCTCTCTGTGACTTTACTTTGCCCTTGAGCAAAAGGCTGCTCGACTTCAAGGCGCCTCGTGACTCTGAGATACTTTAATCGCTCGTCTGTCACTGTGATTTACATCTTTAATACAAAGAATTTGCCGAGATAATAAGCCTAATAGCCGAGGCGTATCCGAGCGAACCCGAGAGAGTTTCAGAGCCTCGTTGACAGATCAGCTTTTTATTTCTACTTATTTATTTTTCGCTTTAATGAGCTTGTCGATGTTTAAACAGTGCAGTCCTGCTGCGTTTCTCCCTTGTTAGGCACCGCGACTTCACATCCTCGTTCTCGTGCCATTTTGGGCACGGCAAAAATTCTGTTTCTGGAAACCATGAGCTCTCGCTGCACTCAGAAATGAAAACCTGCCTCTGGCTGGTAAATACTCTTTGAATCCTCTTAAAGATGCTGTCATGCTGACACTGTTGTCTCAGGGCTGCCCGTAATGTTGAGAGACGCTCGGCGCTGAAGCATCTTAGCAACCTGTTGTAGATATATGCATGTGTCTGTCAGCAGGTCTGACAAGAAAAGAGGAAAGAAACGCCGATGCTTGAGAAACACTGCACGCTAATACACTAGATCCTTTTAGTAAATATACCTAAGAACGCGTCGGATCTTAATTCCAGCCCACTGCTTAGAGACTTGTTTCTCCCCATGTGCATGCTATTTTTTTCTCTTCGGCACGGGGCATCAGAACAAACTGACTGTTGAGTTTTGAGAGCTCGGTCTGCATCTTAATTCCGTCGTTTTCAATAACTGTCTGGCCGGAGCTCTGAGGTGGCTGAGTAGGAGAAAAAAGAAAAGAAAGAAAAGAAAAAAAAAGAAACACTCTGCCTATGTTTCCTGGGTCTGATTGCTATCTGAGCTTTATAAAAGTTGAACTGTGGCTTGTTGGCTCCCCCAAATGGACAAAGACGAAAGACAGAGCTGAGGTTGCGGTGGCCTTTACAGATCGAACAACATGCTGAATGTATCTCTGGCCATTTGCTGGCCGTTTTTGTTCGAGGTGACAAAGTGTGGAAGACTGCGATCGACGGATGAGCGCTATCACTGAGAAAGAAAAGTACTAATGTGAGATCTCTGCCAATCCTTACAGTATATGAATTCACAACCTTGACCATCTGAGTGAAGATTTCCTCATCATCGTCTACGTCTGGCTTGTGAGCACTACGACAATCTCTCTCACTCTCGCTCACACTCTCACACTCTCTCGTGGTACAGTAATGGGGGACTACTTTCAAAATGCTGAAGAATCTGTCATTTTATAGGCTATAAAGAATTAGTAGACGTTTTTTTTTTTTTTAGGAAAAAGTTAACTTATTAACCAAACCCTGACACGTCTGTTTACGTAGCACATCCTAAAGACACGTCCTAAAGACACGTCCATATGGACGATCTGTTCCTAGAGAAACAATAACGCAATAACAAAAACAGCAAACAGACAAACAATGCCACAATAATATCTCTTAAGTAAACTGCAGCTATGTTCTGGTTTACTTTTTATTTACAATTTTGAGTTGCTTCAAGCAAAAAGGTTATCGAGCGTTTTTTTTTTTTTATTCCGAGAAGCGGAGTTGTATGCGTGTTCTGCGTGCGCGTCTGAGAAATACGTTTTCGAACGAGAACATGACCTTCGGATCGACGCTGAAATGATATCTGGGTGAGGCGAAAAGGCTGAGCTTTACCAGGCTGAAAAGCTCGCTGTGAATAATGTTTACTGGCTGCGGCTCAGTAATTACAACACAAGCTAATGCTTCCCATTGTTATCCTTTCTAACCATGCATCTCATTAATGCGCTTCTGTTTAATGTTTACCATGAAAACTGTTTAAGACAGCTAAATTTCAGATTGTAATTCCCCATTTTATAGCCTTTTCCCACCCAAGCGCATGAGTTAATCTACTGCTCCTGGGCGGATTTACGGTTATTATTAAAAAAATAATAAATTGCGCTGGAATAATGTAACGCCGTATTTTGAGAGCGAAATGAGACAACAAAGCTTTTTCTTGGTATTTAAATAGCCATTTTTCTTTACCTTTGTTATCAACAGTTACGAAGGCATCGATTTTGCAAGAAAGCATAAACAACGGTTGAAATAGTTTGTGCTACGGATATAATTAAAACTCGCAGAAAATGTGTGAGGAGGGTTAATTAGACTATGAAAAGCTGCTTACGAGTAGCATTCACTGGACCACAGGACACATGGCCTTTATAAGAGCTGACATAAACCTACATAAAGGTTTCGAATATTCTACTACGCATCACACGATACAATCTGGACTCGAGTCCTCGGTCTGATCAGTTTGAGTTCCAGAGCTGGCTTGTTTAAAAACGGCGCTGATGAATCCTCCATTCTGATTGGTCACAAGATGTTGATTCATTTTACATTACGGTATTTACATTGTTTGTGCCTTTCTAATTCATTAATCAAGTCTGTAGTATCATACAGTTACTTAGAGAATGATGCTTTACATTCATTCATTCATTCGTCTTCTACCGCTTATCGGAACTACCTCGGGTCACGGGGAGCCTGTGCCTATCTCAGGCGTCATCGGGCATCAAAGCAGGATACACCCTGGACGGAGTGCCAACCCATCACAGGGCGCACACACACACACACACTCGTTCACTCACACACTACGGACAATTTTCCAGAGATGCCCATCAACCTACCATGCATGTCTTTGGACAGGGGGAGGAAACCGGAGTACCCGGAGGAAACCCCCGAGGCACGGGGAGAACATGCAAACTCCACACACACAAGGTGGAGGCGGGAATCGAACCCCCAACCCTGGAGGTGTGAGGCGAACGTGCTAACCACTAAGCCACCGTGCCCCCTTGATGCTTTACATAAACGGACAAAACATTCTCTCTGAGATCTTTCTCCTTTGTTTGGAAGGAGTCTCCAGTGTCAATGCTTTGTAACAGTCAGGTAACGTAACTGTAAACAACGGAGAACTTTGCGCTTTAAAGCAACGTAGCATGGTGTCACGGCATTGTTTGTAATCATGTTATGAATACTTACGATCGAGACAAATTGAGAACATAAACCGAATTCAGCAGAGCTCCTTTGTTCATAACACTTCGTTTAACCCTCGCTTTCCATGCTTTGATTAAAAAAGCTTCACTAAACTTCCCGCAATGTGACTTTTATTTATTTTGAAATCTAGTGGAGCTGCATTTGAGCGAGGAAACATAATCACGGTGCCACGCAGAAGCCCGAAAGTGCAACGGAGGTGCTTTAAAAAGCTAAAGTGCATTAACAAAGGAAACACACTTGAAAGAACGCCCACAGATCAAAACAAAAAATAAGGAGCTTTGATGCTGCTATCGCGTCTCGCAAGTGCTTCCATGTGCCCAAAGTTCAACCTGAGAATAACGGAGAACGCATAAAGAACCGCCACCTACTATTAACTACTACTCTTCTTAGCTTAAATCGAAACCGTTTAGTGTATAAAAGAGATGGTCTTTGAGGACTAGTGATATATCAGACGAGGCGCTTTAAAAGCCGACCGCGTAGCGTCTTGGAGGTGAGAGTGGGAGGATGGTGACCTTGAGATCTTCACTTTGCTGTAAAAATCAGGGCTTTGAGGCGGCACGTACGGAAACTTCCCGAGCGTTGTCAAGAATCGATTCACCAAGGTTTTTCACATTCTCACGCAGAGGGACCAATAACCTGTCAGTGAAACTCCGGCGCCATTTTTTTTTCCCAGCAAGAGAGTAATGCGCAAAGCTTTTATTACAGCGCTGGACAAAATGGGAGCTTTGACCTCCTGGGGGAAGCTAGAGAAGGTGCGGGTGTGTATTACTGTGTAACGAATGACCGGGAGCCGGTGCGGGAGCTGTGCTGGGGTACATGTGGACACTTGACACTGTAGCTGAGGTGTGTGGGCATGTAATTGAAACATCTTGGGGTTGGCTGATGTGTGAAGGCATGGGAGATATGACACACACACACACACACACACACACACACAGAGAGAGAGAAAGAGAGAGAGAGAGAGAGAGAGAGAGAGAGAGAGAGAGATGCAGAGAGGGAGGGAAAAGTACCAGTCTGATGAGATGAAGGACTTCAGCCTAATTTATCTACACAGCCTCTGTGATGGGGCCCATCCATTACACACACACACACACACACATACACACATACACACAGGCTTTGATTCCGAGAGCTCCTCAACGTAATTACTATGATTATGGCAGATTATATTGGGCCTCTGTCCAGATTACAGTTTGAAAATAGGCACGAGGCTATTTCTGGAAAACATTCGCTGTTTCATTAGGGCACCGCGGTCCAAATCGCATCGCAGAACGCGTGTCCGGTAATGAGCCATTTTCATATGATGCCCTTTTCCTTCCATCAGCTGAAAGATATTTGCTCAGGAAAAATATCACGGCTTCATTATGGTCACAGCACCCTGAGGCACATTTCACACGGTCCACATTCGCTATAACCTCTGTCCGAGTGTCCGAGATTAGTCTTAGCAACGGCACTTTATTTCTGTAGGAAACGTCTTCGTTCCTGCGCTCTTAATATCTTTAATATGTCTCTTTCCTGTTCTTTACTTCTCTCTCTGTTGCAATCTTTTGTGAATGTTCTAAATGTAAATAAAAGTATCCTCTCTACAACTGACTGCAATTCATGTATAAAAAAAGACATGGTCGCTTATATCCATTTCTAGTTACTTTCATTGTTGTACCACATCTATGCAAAAGGCTGGTTACTGTTATCACTCTATCAATCTCCATCAGCTTAATTAAAAGCTAATAAAGCAAAAAAAATGCTAATGCTGCTAAAAAAAAAAAAAAAAAAACACACAAATGCACTTTCTTCAAATCTTGCTGACTTCCTCCAAACTTCTGACCAATCAGAAACGAGACCTGCTCCTCGCTTATTTTGCCTCGCCTCTATTAGGACCTCAATGTCGTTGCGTTTCGATATGAAATATGTCTGTTATGTGGTTCGGGCTAGGCGTGTGTCAGCTACGTTTAGTCCAATCATCTACTTTCTTAAAATCTACTTACTCAGTGTATTACTTTTTAGCCCAGTGCCTGGACCACTGGCCTTTCGCTATAAAACACTCTATACACTGCCCCTGTTCTTTTTTTTTCTTTTTTTTTTATCAGTCCAATTTTACACTTGAGCTGCTTCATTTTATACCCTAACAGGATTATTTTGTTCTGAAGAAACCACATTGAAGTGGACAAAGGAGTCAGAGTGTGTGTGTGTGTGTGTGTGTTTGTGTGTGTGTGTGAAGGCAACAGAGGCTAAATATTAGCTAGACATGTATCTCCACAATCAGATTTAACTCTGAATTGATTGTTCATATTTCATGCCTTAAGGAGAGAGAGAGAGAGAGAGAGAGAGAGAGAGAGAGAGAGAGAGAGAGAGAGAGAGACTGATCATTAAAGCGTGCAGAAGGAGTTCGGCCACAAATGACATTTACAAACTATATCTATTAACCATAAATATAGCAGAAGATACAGCATATTTGTTTTTTCCCGCTAGTTTTGCCCCTGAGCTGTGACGCCAACGCCGCTTGTAGTCCGAGAAACGTTTTGGGAACTGGAGAGTTAGAGGCGGCCATGTTTATAAGCCGTGAGGTACTCTGGAAACTTCGGAGAATTGAGTATTAAACTTGTTGCGCGTCATGGTGGAGAGCTTTAATGTTTTGAGTTTAGCGCTTACGTTTGCACTTGAGGGAAAATAAGAAGGATGTTGAAGGGTTACAAAGAGACACTGTTTTCTTTAAAGTAAATAAAAGTCTGGATTGACTGTGGGCAGTGTGGCCATAGCACTGATCTGTGGATAGTTAAGCTCAAGCACTTGCAAAACACTGCGCAGCTCTCCTGAGGGCCTGCAAACATGTGCTTAATCAAAGGTTAGATGTCAGGATGTGGCTGAGCTACCCTATTAAAATGTTACAGCCGGATGCTTGGAACAAAGAGCAATTTCCTCTTAGCTTTTCCTTGTTCTTTCAGCAAAATTGCACCACACTTCACCTGTTAAATCATTTGTAACTACGCTGCTGCTTGAGTTGAACGTGCACAAACGAGCTGGGTATCCGAATTAATGCTAGCCGGCGCAAAAGTCTGCACACCCTTACTTTATAATTGTGAACATGACGTGACATTTGATGCAAGTTAACGTAATGTTCCATTACAGTATGTAGGATAAGATATAAACGGGGATATATTTTTACTTATCAATCTCTGGTTCTGTATTTGTTTCTTCTCACATCTTTAGCTTAGGTTCCGGGTTTTGTTTTAGGATGCGCTATAGTCGTGTTCCGGATTTTGTCGCCTCGAGCCTGTTTTCATGAATTAAATGAGTCGGGTGTTGAAATCAACAGAGATAAAGTTAACTTCTTAGTTAGACACTATTGCTTTAAAATGTACACTCTCACTCTCTCACTCATTTTCTACCGCTTATCCGAACTACCTCAGGTCACGGGGAGCCTGTTCCTATCTCAGGCGTCATCGGGCATTAATGCAGGATACACCCTGGACGGAGTGCCAACCCATCGCAGGGCACACACACACACTCTCAATCACTCACGCAATCACACACTACAGACAATTTTCCAGAGATGCCAATCAACCTACCATGCATGTCTTTGGACCGGAGGAGGAAACCGGAGTACACGGAGGAAACCCCCGAGGCACAGGGAGAACATGTAAACTCCACACACACAAGGCGGAGGCAGGAATCGAACCCCCAACCCTGGAGGTGTGAGGCGAACGTGCTAACCACTAAGCCACTGTGACCCCCTGAAATGTACAGTACAGGATAAAGAATCTAGCCTCTAGAAACCAAGGAATATGCAAACGTTCAAATGGACACAAATATATGTGTTTTAAGTTTATTTTTGGTTTGTTGTGCCAAACGGAAGTGAGGGCTGTAACAAAATCAAACAGAACATGCACCAGATTGGTCATTTTGATTTAAATAATAAACTACATAGCTGTTTTTTTTTTGTATTTTTGTCTAGGTTGCCATGTAGTTGTTTTTCTGCTCTTTGCCTGTCTTTTCCCTGCCTGGTCAGTGTTACCTTATTGTGTTCACCTCTTCATTGTCTTGCCCTTATGAATTTGCTGATTCTTTACATAATGTGTATATTATTCCTGCTTTTACTCCATACAGAAGTTTTGAACACACACCAAAGTGCAAACTCTTCTTCTGAGTTTTGTATGTCTTTGTAGTTCTGGGTTTTGACCTTCTATAGATATGACATGTAGACATGTTTACGTTATGCACATTATGCTTTGAACGCAAGAGTCAGCTTTGAGCGCTAGTCAGCTAGCCGTAGCCTAAGAACAGTGCTTTAGGAGGCTAGAGGTAATAAATCTCGTAGTGCCTCCAGGTAAGATTATTGCCACGAGTGATCAGAGAGAGCAGCCTTACAACACAGACATGCAAAATCCAATCCTCCCTTTAAACAGACTGCAGCAGAGGAGACTGTTAAATGTCTGAAAGCCTCCCATACATCCTTCTGGAGTAAATCCAGTGCTTGTTTGTAAAGCAAATATCATCACAAGGCCTTGGAGAATGGCTCTGAATGTTCAGGGCATTTAGAGTAAGCACTGCGTGGAAGGTTTGAGCAATCAGAAAGCCAATATGCGTGCCAGCAGGGCCTCAGTAATGGCTGTCAGCAAAGCTGGATTCGCTCCAGTTGACCTGCTTGAAGAGATGCGACACAGACAGACGTGACAAAGGTGAAAGCTGTTCACTTTTTCTAAAAAAAATAAGCAGTAATTTGGTTGGGCAGAGCTGCTGTCCTCCGTGGACTAATCAGGGTGAACCGTGGTGATGTGACAGCGAGAGACAGACTGCTATTAGCCGCTTTGCTGCACCACACGCCTAAGTGACCAACATGGCCTCACCGTGACAAATTGGTAAAAGTCCGCACAAGGCATCTGATATTAAACAGGGTTTCGCTGACAGCTTGAACAAACAAATAAAAAAGAAAGTAAGAAGTAAGTAAGAAGTAAGTAAGGAGTTAAAGGGTCTGTTTAAACAAATAAATAGCAAGGCCAGTCGTTATTTGCAGGAATAAATAAAAAAACTAATGCAAAATGCAGTATAAATATCGTTTATAAATAAAAACTATGTTTACATTTTAAAATAAAAAAAAAGACAGGCAAATAAATAAATAAATAAATAATATAGCTAAGATTTAATCAAATAAAATAATCATCTGATTGGATAAATAAAAAGGGAAAAAATTCAATAAAGTGAAATGTCTTTAGAAATAAACAATAGATAGATAGATAGATAGATAGATAGATAGATAGATAGATAGATAGATAGATAGATAGATAGATAGATAGATAAAAACAAATAAAAATCTAGGGAAGTAATTAATTTATTAAATAAATGAAGAAGATAAAAATAAATTAATAAATAAATAAATACATACATACATAAATAAATAAAGTTATAAATCTGTTTAAATAAATAAATAAATGGTGATGAGTATTAGATAATAAACATGTAATACTCATTAAACTTATTTAGAATTTTTTAGACTATAAAAAAAGACTGTAAAATAATTGTAAAGAGAATAAAAGGTGAGAGCACGGCGGTCGTCATCTCGGCGGCTGACCCAGACTTGAACTGGCGCTTTGATTCAGTGCGATCTCTGAGGACACGGAGTGCCACACTCGTTTCAGGCTAACAACTTCATGATGTGATAATTCTCCCTCGCCGGGTGAGAGATGTCACCCACGCAACTTTTCCAAATGACAAACGATCCTAATTCAAGTGGAGTTGTTTTGCCATGAAGAGAAACTACACCATTTCAATAAGGCCCTTTGACCCATATCTACAGAAATAACCCCTAAGCCTCGTGGCCAAAATATACACCGGCTCACAGATAAAGCATCGTGAGGAATAAAAACACAGGCTCTGTCTTCCTTGTGGCTCGGCCCTCCCTTAAAGGACGGGCAGTGTGAAATCCTCCGTGTACACTTTTTAATTTTTTTCTTGCTTGATGCAATTAAAATAAATGACTTTGTGTATTCCTACAGGACTGAAGAAGAAAGAGAAAGAAAGGAACTTTGATACTTCAAAGCCTTGTTTTATCACTCTTTGGAAAAACAGGGCATGAAATGACTTAAAAAAACAACCAGCGATCGCTCACAACATACAGGCATGATCATGATCAACATACAGGTACATGAAGCGCTTTCATCGTTAATTTAAAAACAGACTACATGTAATGTACACTGATGTTCTCAAAGCTCCAGGGTGATGAAACATCTACAAAGAGCCTGGAAACATAAACAGTTCTACTCTCTCACTCTCAGAAAGTCAAAGTCCAGGACTGAGAACTGTGGGAAATTTATTATTTATTGAAATCTAGTACACGCTGTTAAATTCCATTACTCTTAACTCATCACTAATACAAGACTCAGACACAGCGGGATTCAGTGCTCTTAATAAACAGTGTTTAGAGTCTGAATTTGCTTCTTGTCATCAATCTTTGTCTGATTATGTTCTTTACTTTGGATTTTATGTGTTGATCTTTCTTTTGGAGATTCAGGTTTGGTTTGGTTACCTTTTGGGATGTATAACTTTATCATTCAATGAAAGATTAAAATCACTCTTGTTCATTTTTAAATTTATTTTTTTTAATGAAAATTGAATGAGAAAAGGGGGCACGGTGGCTTAGTGGTTAGCAAGTTCGCCTCACACCTCCAGGGTTGGGGGTTCGATTCCCGCCTCCGCCTTGTGTGTGTGGAGTTTGCATGTTCTCCCCGTGCCTCGGGGGTTTCCTCCAAGTACTCCGGTTTCCTCCCCCGGTCCAAAGACATGCATGGTAGGTTGATTGACATCTCTGGAAAATTGTCCGTAGTGTGTGATTGCGTGAGTGAATGAGAGAGTGTGTGTGCCCATCGTTGGCACTCCGTCCAGGGTGTATCCTACCTTGATGCCCAGTGACGCCTGAGATAAGCACAGGCTCCCCGTGACCCGAGGTAGTTCAGATAAGCGGTAGAAAATGAATGAATGAGTGAGTGAGTGAGAAAAACCTACATGGACGGACCTACAGTAGGTGACCCCTGTTAGAATAAGCCTTCATAAATGGTATTATAAATATTAATATATTTGTCATGTTCTCATTTATCAAACAGCTATTCTTCTGAAACAAAAACGAGACAAACAGCTTTTTCTATTAGTGATTAAGGGGAGAAAAAAAACAAAAACTAATTCAGCAAAGTGACAAGAAATAATTCAGAATTCAGCTAAAATGTGGGGGGGAAACTGTACAAGTAAGAAAATAAAATTGAAAAGAAAACGTGATTTCCATCAACACTCACCGAGTATAGTGAATGCGTGCATTTATTGAAATCAAGCTCTAATTACCAAGCTCGAACAGGAGATTCTCCATCACAAAAGTCTGTTTAAGCTACAGTCGTTCTTGGACAGTAAAGCTGCCATCAATTCTCTAAACAAGCCCCGGGCTTTCAAATGAGAACTATAAAAGTTTGTAATGGACAACTGTTTTACAGCACCTCAGAGCTCCATAAAACTAGAAGCTGTCAAGTCCAGCGAATGTGGGAGCCAGCAGGAGGCCATAAAGACGCTGGAGAGAGAAGTGAAGAGAAGAGCAAGACCGATACGTTTAATGTTTTAATTCCTGCTTTCAAAAGGAAATCTGCGCCGTAAAGTCTCGGCAAAGCTAATTATTCGATGCCACAGCTTTGTACGTATATCGGAGATAAACGCCCGTGTCGATAGGCAACCTTTCTCGTTTTTAATTAACAGGTTAGCAGAAGTAAACGCGGACTGACGAGCTGTAATTAAACGATTCAGAAAAAGAAAACACATAGATGGGTAAATAAATGAGAGGTCTTTTGAATGTTTTTTCTTGCTCTTCTAATTGCTTTTGAACAAGGATTTAGCTAAAACTGTTGCATCTACGTCACTGAATCGTCTTCATTCAAACAGGACGTGTGATTTAACATTTTAACACTGAGTAGCGTTTCAAAGCCCGGAATTGAATTGAAGACAGACCTTATACTGTACCTGAGTCGAAACCATTCAAACTTAGTATATCTAATGCAGTCGCAGTGTGTTGAGAAACGTACTGTAATATTTTTGCACAAACTACATGTTTTTTTTTTCTTAAAGCTTGACTTCCTGTTATAGTTCTTTATGGAGACAATAAAGCAAAAGACTTAGATGTGCTTGTGTGTCTGGCTGAAAAATCCACCTTGCCAAACTACAGGCTGGTAGACCACTTTAACAAGCTAATAAATTATTCCCCAGCTTCCTTATTACTCGACTAAATCAATTGCAGTCAGAAGCAGAGTGATCCATTTTTTGGGAAGCTTCATTCATAGGAATTTGAGCGAAATCTAATCACACTCTCCTCACTCTTGCAAATCAGCGCTGATTTTTTTATGAGATCTGGAGAGTAAGACAGGATTGATGCACCACCTCTTTCTCCTATTCATTTGAAACCGCGCCTCTAGAACATGCTCACCCCTTCCTGCTGCGTCATTGTATTTATTTGGTCGATTAACACTCGGCCAGATGGAGTGTATTAGCGTTGACAGAGAAAGCGAGGTGCTCTTCGAAGGACAAATGAAATGAGTCACGGATCAGCCGGAGCACGCCTGATAGATGGGAGAGGATGGTTATTTGCATAAGTATATTTGATAGCACTATTAAAAGTGCTGCGAGTCGGGGAGGAAATGAAGTAGGCGATGAACTTCCTGGAGCTCCACGACGCTGTCGTTCAATGTCATGGCCCTAAAATTCTACAACAGTTTTTACATGTCCTCGGAACGAGCCTGTTAGAATCTTCACCTGGTGCTGATCGCATTGTTATGTTCATTTATACGGTGTTTCTCATCGTATAAATATGGTCCTGTGTTACTGTGCATTTTTCTTGAGTTTGCAATACCGTGCAATACTGAAATCACTCTGAAATTGACTTGCTTTAAAAATAAAATCACTTTTATCACGAGATCGATACAGCCTAGGCAGTGGTAGGTTTGCACATGACTAGCTGATATTCAATGGAATATCTGCATATTGTTAGGAACTACTGGGGCAATTCCATGCCAGACCATCAGGGGGGGCACCAACAGGTAATTTTGATCACTTAAGGGTATGTATTTTTCCATGAGTAGTGTCACATTTCTCGTTGGTCCTAATGTGTTGCTCCTGCTGTTTTATATCTGTCTTTGTGAGTCATCGCTGTGTGTTTGGTTCAAGGTATTAAGAAGTTGTTTATTTTGTATTATGTTTGAAGTTATGTCAAGTGTTTTATGTTACATTAAATAAAACCGCATTTGGGTCTGATTGGCGGTGTTTCCATGAAACATAACAGATACATTCGAAAGGCCCATTTACAGCATTGGTCACTCTTTAACAACTAGATGTGGGTGTGTGTCGACGCGACAAAGTTCAACTCAGAGCGACTCGGTGCAGTGACTACCAACGATAGTAGAGAGACAGTTCAGTAGAGCGCACATGAGAGGTGGTATCCAGTAGTGGGAACGTCATAGTACAGCAAACATCAACCGTATGTTTGAACTCATTATTATTACGAGCTTGTACGATTATCTCAACACAGTGAAAATCGCTGCGCTGTTAAGGAAGTGATGAAATGCACCTGTTTTCAGCTTTCTGGAGCATCAACATTTATAGGTTCGATGATGGCCTTAGAGAAAGAGCGTTCTTACAGAAACCCCCGTCAATCTATTGTTGTTTGAAGAAATGAAAGCTATTCATGTGAGAAACTGCCGAGGAACTGAAGAGATCTTACAAAAGTTGAACAGAAAACAAAGCGATATGGCGCAGTGCAAGACCCTGCAGGGGATTAAAACATCAGAGGCGCCAGTCTGACAAACAGATGCCTCAATAATATCCACAAAGCACGAGGGTTGTCTTCGCCAGTTCAGAGGTGATGTCAGGACAGTGGGCTTTAAAAGAGTTTTTAAAAACCTGTTTTGATGACTGGCTAATAAAAAAAAAAAAGGAAATGGGCCAGCAAAGCCTACAGGTCACGTTGTGTTTTAATTCTTACACACAGAACACTATACAAACTAAAAAACTCACTCAAAAGGCACTTCTTAAACAGAACAGAAAACGACTAAAGCATCCGACTTCCGTTTTCAGCAAACAACAGTCATAAACCAACAAATAAACTGAAATCATTTGGAACACTCCAACACTGCACACATTTTGGCGAGGTGTCATGCCACCGCAAAAAGTCCCATTTTTGTTATTCTCTTTTGTCTATTTACACAAATTGCGTAATTAAAACCTAGGCGTAAGTGTCGTGAGTAAATAAATGAACACATGGCACCCACTTGTTTTAATTGTGCCTTTTTAATTTGCTGCTGTATCTTCAGGTGACACGAGCGTTACGCCCTGCTGAAGAGAGAACACGGAAATAACTGATGACGGCGCCGTTTATTCTGATCTCATTAAAAAAACAAAACAAAAAACAAAGTGAATTCAAGCTGTGTTAATTGGATTTAGCTGCTGCGCTGCATGTGTGTATCTTTTGGGGTTTTTTTCTGTTGAATATGTTGGTTACTCTCCTCATTATCACTTCAATTTGAAAGAAACTTGATGGGTTAGATCACAGACACAGGCACATCTATCTATCTTGATTTGTCTATCTATATCTTTATATCTTTCTATTTGTCTTTTTATTCATCTATATGTCTGTCTGTCTGTCTGTGTCAATCTATCTATCTGTCCATGTGTTGTTAAGCTCCACCTCCATGAGATGGCAGCACTCACACATTCACTCTTATTCAACTCAAACGGTTTAGCGTTTCTTCCTCTGGCTAAAGCTGCAAACAAACAAACAATAGATACAACATCCCTCTGACTTTTGGCCAGTTATTCAGCATACAGTACATGAGACAGAACTGTGAATACTGTACATTATTCTGGTGTCAAAATAATGTCCTGTCATAACGAACACACTTTTATTAAAGAGACGGACAAAATATACTGGATTGTGTTATAACGCTGTAATGATTGTGCGCACATTTTTATGCGAGAGTTGAGTGCAGGAGATGTCAGTTTGTTGGAGGATGGAGAGGAGACGGACAAATGGATGTACGGTATCTGGGCTTCCAATCGTCAGACACATCCCCAAATTGGCAGGGAAGTAGCAGCTTCACCTTGACTAAGACCCAAGAACCAAAATAAAGTGAGGTAGTTCTTATGGTGGTTATTATCATACAGTGCCTATTGACTGCAGCTCCGGGTCTTGCTGTTCAAGTCTTTTGACCTTCTCACACCTTTCTTTTTTTTTTTCAACACTGCTCTACACTAACACTGCTGCCACGTGTTTCTTCCTTGTTTCTTACAGCCAAGAAACCTTATAGAAATTCCTTGGGCTTCAAATCATCCCAGTCATGAAACTCCTTGATCAGTGCCTTAGAAATGAGATTAGGATTAATTTATTAGAAGTTAGGATAGGAAAAACATCTTGGCGAACATTTCTGCCCCGTTAAGTACCGTACCGTAGGTTGCTTAAGCTCTGGAACATCGTACAAAACTCTGGTGTATTTGCTCAAAGCCTTTTTACATAAACTAGGATAAAAATGTTTAAAACATGAACAAATACACCAATAAGAAAGGTGGAGTAGTTAAGTACATCGCTGTCGTGTCCAAAAAAATTCCACAACTTGCTGAGATCAAAACAAGGCCAAGCCTAAGACCGTGTTAAAACTGGGTCTGACTAAAAGTGTTATTTAGTCAAGACTTAGACTGAAAACCAATGAACCACTACACCATTACTGAAGGCCTACATACACTATCACTATTACTACTGACATTAATGATTTAAAAATCCATTACATGTTCATTACAAATATAAATTCAAACACGGCCAACTTGTTAATCTTGACATATGTTCTATGTTGTCGATGATGATGTACTGTCCTAATGACATTTTGTAATTATTTCCAAATGAACACTTCAATTAATTAATGAATGTGTGGATTTCATTGTTTTTATGCAGTAAGTCCCTAACCTCTAATCCCTAAATTTTTGCACGCTTGCATTTTTTATGCACTTTATCGACGGTCCCTAAAGGTTCATCCCTGTTTACAAGAAATATCCGAATGAATGGATATAAAATGTAATATTTTACCGCACTTAAAGAGACACGACGCCGCCATATTGGTGCCAAACCACAACAAGTCTCTGGATTGTTAACAGAAATGTTTCATTACATTTTAAAGATTTATTTTCATTACCTTCATCAGGATTTATTTCAGCAAAGTCATTGAAAATGCATCTTACTAAAATGCACCTTCCAAAGGTCTTCCCGGTTTTTTTTTTTGTTGTTGTTTTTGTTTTTGTTTGCCCGCGTTTTATAGCCTTATTTATTGTTGTCTTATGCTAATTAAGTACAGTAGCTAATATCAACATCACCTGCCTGCACTGCACCCGCCCATTGTTAAAACTTAAACCAATCAACACAAGCCAAATATGACTGACGTGCATATAAGCCAATCAAACCTGAATATTGAATTAATCGCGTTTCTATTAAGTTGAAGCCTCTTTTCAGCTGCCTTACAGAACAAATAATCATGTGCATGGCTCTGAAAGGAATTATGTCAATACAAGTCAATACAGGAAATTTACAGTCCTACAGCCCTAGAGCAAGAAATACAAAACTTGCATATACAGTATGTAACACTGTGCTCAAGGCTATAACAAAAGAGAATATTTAGCAAATACACATTTATTGTGGCGTTAGCTGCCGTCATGAATCTCATAATGTGCACTGTGGCTGTAAGGGACCTAGATTTACACAAATAAGCAGACAGCAGTACTGTATGTGAACCATACTGTATGTGTGAATGAACCTTCACTTAACCCTGTTACCATCACAAACACCTGCATATGAACTATTTAAATGGCACAGATCATGTGAAGGAAAAATACATTCTAGCTTTCTTATTTCTTCTTTATTTCCAATGCTATTTAAAATATTCAAAATACTAAATACCTTCATAAGCTTGAGGTCAAGAATGAAATTCACTACACAGTAAAGTACACTGTGGGTCGGCCAAGCCCTGAAACATCCAATAAATACTGCAAAACTTAAACAAATAAAACAAAAATTAGTAATGATTTAAAACAATCAGACTCTCATCGCCCTGGACCAGTTGCCCAGATAGTATCTTCTGGAACATACATCCCTTTGTTGATCCAGTTTTGGCCCCAAGCCAAACATCCACACTGGAGTCTTCAGAGTCCCCGGCGAGTCTCCCTAGTGCTCTGCTATCACAGATAAGTGCAGACACCAAACCCCAGTGACTTCAGATCACCGGATGTCACCATGTGGCCATTCCCCTATGCACACGCCGTACGTCTTCTGTCACTAACAATTAGCATAATCTGCCCAGGCTAGATCCTTAAGGGAACAAGAGGGGAGTAGACTAGCAACAGGTGGCTCAACAAGGGTTGGACTGGCTGTGCAGTTCTTTTTTTCCTCTCCTTTCCCTCTTTAGTTGTAAACAGTGCAATACATGTTGACCAGCTAGACAGACAGAACCCTCCCACCAAGTTGGAACCATAACCCTAATAGTCGTGACGCTGCTGCAAATATCCACCCGCTGGAATTCCCTACTGCTGACAAGGTGCCAGGGGGCAGAAAGAAGAATCTGTTCTCCTTTCGGTTACCCCTCACCCTCCCTCCGTCACTCCCTCCCTTATCTGATCTGTTCGTCCCGAAGCAGCACAGGAATACACAAGGGAAAATCTGGGAGCCGGACACCCAGTCGAGGAGCACCTGACCCAGGCGGTGAGCTGAGCATGGGGGCTTCTCATGGGAAGAAAGTAAGTGAGATGTGATTAATGTAGTCTGTTTAATGTAGTTATTAATGGAAGAAGGTAGCTTGCTCACCATGGCCTATACGTTTGTATGACATGTAAACACAGAAGGCAACTGATGTTTATTTTAAGGTTTTAAAAATGTGTTGCACGAATGCATTTTGAATATAAATACATTGTCAAATATCCAAGTATTTGATATAAATTCACATTTCTAATGTTTTAACAATAATAAGATCTATTACTCCAACTATAACAATAATAACAACAATAATAATAATATAAAAATAAAAAATATAAACATAAAATAATATTATAATATTTATACTATTATAATAATAATAGTAATAATAACAAAGCAACTTTTTATTCATGGGCTCTTGAGTTCTTTTCGGATTACTTAATTATTAGTTACTATTCCTCCATATCATATGTCTCCAAACGTCCACCATGTTTATCAGAGTCCACAAATATTTATGCAATGAGGAGGTCTGAGTGTGTAAGCGGGGTGTGACGTAGTCAGAGCGTGATTCAGGGCTGAGGGCTGCATGTGACAGCTGACAGCTGCTCTTGAGTGGACTACTGAAGGATTATGGGACGTCTAAGCGGCTTCTTGTTACCTGGAAGATTTAGATCACATTTGATTTTCAAGTAAATACTGGGCAAAAATGATCATTCCACATTAAAATTAATTCATTCATTCATTTTCTACCGCTTATCCG
The DNA here is from genome assembly GCF_030014155.1 of Tachysurus vachellii. Lineage (NCBI taxonomy): Eukaryota > Metazoa > Chordata > Actinopteri > Siluriformes > Bagridae > Tachysurus > Tachysurus vachellii. Next base: position 15,334,806 of record NC_083481.1, read on the forward strand.
AACTACCTCGGGTCACAGGGAGCCTGTGCCTATCTCAGGCGTCATCGGGCATCAAGGCAGGATACACCCTGGACGGAGTGCCAACCCATTGCAGGGCGCACACACACACACTCTCATTCACTCACGCAATCACACACTACAGACAATTTTCCAGAGATGCCAATCAACCTACCATGTATGTCTTTGGACCGGGGGAGGAAACCGGAGTACCCGGAGGAAACCCCCGAGGCACGGGGAGAACATGCAAACTCCACACACACAAGGTGGAGGCGGGAATCGAACCCCGACCCTGGAGGTGTGAGGCGAACGTGCTAACCGCTAAGCCACTGTGCCCCCCCACATTAAAATTAAAATAATAAAATCTAGAGTCAATCTGTAGATTTGAGATCAGGTGTGAGCATGTTTTTCAGACTATTGTTCTGAAAATCAGTCATGTCTCAACAAGTGAATTTCACTAGTAGAAGAACAATAGCAGTACTGATATCCTCTTACACATTCCTTTGGGATCCAAGCTGTTCCAGGCCACTGCAAATGAGGCATCCTGAAAAAAAAAAAGAACCCGCTAGACCAAGTGAATTTGTACATACTGTGATTGGATATGCTGACATTTTAATTAAATCATTTGAGAAATACAGCAGGATACAACTCAACATTGGACCAACTATATATTTGTGTTATATAAATGTAACAGGGTGTGTGTGGGAATTTTACTGGTTAAAACGGATACATATTTCAAGAAGCTCTTAAAAAAAAATGCACCCTGTATTGGCCATTGATATAATAATTTACTTTAAATGCTAGACTGCTTCACCTAATGATCTATAGATTTTAATCGCAATTGATGGAGTTCCAAAGCAAGAGTATTGTTACTGAGGTCACGTACATTCTTAGTGAAGATTCATTCATTCATTCATTTTCTACCGCTTATCCAAACTACTTCGTGTCACGGGGAGCCTGTGCCTATCTCAGGTGTCATCGGGCATCAAGGCAGGATACACCCTGGACGGAGTGCCAACCCATCGCAGGGCACACACACACACTCTCATTCCCTCACACACTCCTTAGTGAAGATAAACCTGAATTATGTCTTTACTGCTACTGTAAAGGAACTGTGTCATGAAAGAATTCAGTTTTGTCCTTAATCCTGTCCCAATCCTTCTAATCAACTATAAACAGTTCAACAACGAATGCTTTTTAAACGATACGATACTTATTTGGACCATTATGGGACTTGTAAGACTTGGATACCTCTCTTTATCCAGAAAGGGCTAGTATGGCTGCAGGTTTTCTTTCTAATCAATTGGAGTCTACTGAAAGCCAAGATCAACTGATTATGGTGGAATCAATTTTGGCCCCTACTTGATTGGAATGAAATCCCTACAGCGACACCAGCCATTTGCGGATTACATTGGATGAATCTGCCATAGCGTCAAGTCCTAACCTCTAGAGCCTAGGACCGAATCCTAAGCCATAGAGAACAAGTACATGAGTGCAGCTGTACTTAGAGTGTAAAACAAGTCCCAAAGTCCAGAGCCACAAATAATACAAGCTGAGTAGATAAGTGTTACATATTTTTAGATGTGTACAGTCTGAGTCAGAGACAAGCTGGAGAGCCATAGTTGAGTCCAGAACTAAGAGCCAAAGTATGTTAATAGACTCATATCCAGAGTCACAAGCTATAAAATCTTGGTTGAGTCCAGTGTCTGGTGTCATAGAATCTGGGTGGATTTCAGGGCACAGTCCATAGTACCAAGCCATAGAGTTACTGTAAGTCCGGGATGTAGAGCTGTATAGTGCTTGTTAAGATCAGTGTCCTGAGCCAAAAAATTCAGATTGGGTCCAGAAAAAAGATGGCAGATGGAATCCCTATCCAATGTGTGTTTTATACTTACATTACAGTGCAATTCAAGGCCAGAACCCCAAGACATAGGGTCTTGGTCAAGTCCAGAGTACCAAGCAGGAAAGTTATTGAAGAGTCAAGCATACCAAGCCTGATCGTTTGTGTAACGTCCAGAATACCAAACTATAAAAATTTTGTGTAACGTCCAGCGTACCTACTATAGGTAGAAGGTTTGTGTCACAACTTAAGTTCAGTGTCCCAAGCCGTAGAATCTCGCTTGAGTCCAGCGTTTCACTGCATTTTGAATATATCTGTTACATCTATCGTGGTGTCAGCAACAGACACTCCAGTCATGGCTATACTGACCAGCCTAAGTTTATAGCATGAAGCTTACTGAAGCAAAAATATATTCTACTACCATTCTCCATGCAAACCTACTCATATGTTTTTAGGATAGCGGTTTGTCGTCATACAGATTGCGGGAGTGCAAGGTTTTCACTGATATGACAAACCGAGACAAAGAGAGTGATTGAGTAGGTATCTAAGCAGCAGAAATAGAAGCAAGCATGTATATAAGAGACACAAATAGTGAAAGAACTTTAGAAAAGAAGCAAATGAGTGAGCAAACCATAGAGAGAGGCGAGAAGAGAGAGAGTGAGTAGTGCTACAGATCTGAAATGTCAGTACTGTAATTTCATCTGTGTGCCAGCTTCCGGGCAGCTTGGCATGAGTTGAATAACTCAGCTACCCCTCAGAGTGCTGGCACCCATCCCCACTCTGTGTGCCTCAATTATAGAAACCAAAATAACAGCACAACATCTATTCAACTATTTAGGACAACTATTATATTTTCTAAAATGTAAAGGGTCAGATTATTCATATTTTGAGTGTACTGTATGTACTGTTCGAATGTCAATAGAAGCTATAATAATCATTTCTGTTTGTTTATGTTTCATGCATGGATTAACAGGGCCTGTTAGGGAACATTTATAAATCGCATGTTCATAAAATGACCCGGGGGCATAGTGTATAGGTTTAAGGCAAGGTTTTGTAACAAGGTTTCTGATAGTCAGCCTGATATGTCCCTCTGAGAGACCAACACCACAGAGTCCAATATCTGGCTTGAGAGTTTGAGCTAAATACACAAGCTTTAAATTCTTCAAGCTTTAAATTCTTCAAGTCATTTTCAAGTCACAAGCTTTATATTCTTGGCTGATTCCAGCATCCCAAGTCATAGAATCTGGGTGGATTTCAGGCAACCAAGCCATTGAATTTGAGTTTAAATCAAGTCCATAATACCAAGCAATAGAGTTAAGACCAGTGTCCTGAGCCAAATAGTTCCGATTGGGTCCAAAAACCAAAGATGCCAGGACATTTGTCAAGGCCAGAGACCCAAGACATAGAGTCTGGGTCAAGTTCAGAGTACCAAGCAGGAACGATTTTGAGGATTCAACCCAGAAAGTTTGTGTAATGTCTAGAGTACCAAGTTTCTGTAACGATCAGCTTACCAAACCGGAAAGTTTGTGTAACCTCCAGGGTACCAAGCCGGAAAGTTTGTGTAACCTACTTCGTACTAAGCTGGAAACTTTGTGTAATGTCCACTGTACCAAGCCGGAAAGTTTGCATAACATACAGTGTACTAAGCTGGAAACTTTGTGTAATGTCCAGCATACAAAGCAGGAGAGTTTGCGTAATGTCAAGTGTACCGAGTTGGAAAGTTTCTGTAACATACAGTGTATTAAGCTGGAAAGTTTGTGTAACTTCCAAAGTCCCAAGCCAGAAAGTTTGTGTAACCTCCATAGTATCAAGCCGGAAAGTTGTGTAACGTGTAGAGTACCAAGCCCAAAAGTCCTAGTTGACCCCCTTAGTTGAGTCCCAAGACATAAACTCTGGGTTGAGTACAGAGTATCAAGTCAAAAAGTTTGGGTTAAGATCAGAGTACCAAGAGGTATGAAACTCAACTCTGCAGGAAACTAAAGCGGTAGCACCACATCTCTGCTCTGTTTTTATTCTTTCAGGACCTCCATGTTTCACTTTAACCCAAACCTTAAGCAGCCTTTATTAACATTCATCTGGCTAATTTATTTACATACAGTAAGTGGATTTCTAGTCAGAGTTATTACTGCCATAGTTATTACTGCCAGGAGTGGTGTGAACACTCTCAACAATTTTGGCCACTAACACAAGGAGCTGCTGTTGAGCGAATACTGACTGCCCTTCTATATTTAACTCAATGCTTCCTGCACTCAAGATTAAGTGCAGTGAAGCAGATTAGGCCAATCAAAATCCTTTCCAAATGATCCACCAGACAACCTATAAATAATTAGCTTTTACCTTAAAGAAATAAGTGTTTATAATCCTGACTATCTGCAAGCAGATAGAATTTCTACAGTCTTTTTCTGTCAGATTACTTATGAATAGTAATAAATATCGATTGATTTGATTTATAGTCCTTTGTAAGCCACTGCTATACACTACATTTGGTTCTTTCTGTTATTACCAATATATTACTACACCTCTAGGTCTCTTTTCATCACTTCTCACTTACATTATCTGACAGCAATATGCCAGAAATCTGAGTCCACTAACGTGAACTTTTTCATTTCATATGTTATGAATATTTTACCAAGCCAAAATGTATTATTCAAACATGTACGATTTGAAACAGAGCAAAAAATCCATTATTGTTTGATAAACCCTCATGAAATTTATACATATTGGATTATCAAGTCTGAACATTAGTTTCAATTTTACTTTGAGATCCAGCTTCCAAAACCATTATTATTTAATGAATTTTATTCCTCAAAAATGAATACTTAGTTGATACATAATATTTAATAATACATTAGTCAAAATGGAGTTTTATTCATTGTTCTAGATCCGTTAGATTGTCTTGTATGAAGTTAAATATATTTTATTATATTTTTATTCATATTTTAATAATATGATGAATAAAACTACATATTTTCAATGTTCACTAATTTCATTAAATAATTCATTTTATTTGCTCTGTTTTATTTATAAAAATTATGTCTTGGGCTCTTGAATATACGTTAATTTCTAATAAATTATGAAATTGTAATAAAACATTTGGTAACATATTTAGACTTTCCAACCATAATATTGCATCTTTTTAGCTGTTACTTTATTCTGCTTGCTGTCGTATGCTGCTATAAGATGATCTACAAGAGCAACCAAAAACTTTAGGAGGTCTTGTATTGACAAAATGATTAACTTAGGGAAGTTAATGGTAGGTACACTTTACACCGGACCTTGTCACACCCACAACCCAGTCGCTGGTTATTTTTCTGTATCGGCATTCCCCAAAGTGTTTCATCACTCAATTTCCTGAATCAGGGGATCATCTTTATGGTAGGACATTCATGGAAAAGTAGGTAACACCATAGAGCTTCAGAAATGAATAACTTACTACAAATGCACAAGAAATCATGATATTTCTTCAAAAATCACTATGCTTTAAAATGATAGTTTTAAAGCACTTCAAAATAGAGCTAAAAAGAAGACTTGAGATATAGAGATAAAAAAACCCATGAATTTTAAAAACTTAAAAAAGTACACAAAGATAAAGACAAGATTTACAGTAACTGAAAAAATACACAGCTAAAATCAATCCTAACAAAAATATATATCAAGTCTCTATACTGTAAATGTAAACCTTTCCAGATCCAAAACAAATCTTTTCCAGATCGTATCACATTGACATAAAGCATCAGATAATTGTCTCTGATAGCATTTTTTGTATTTAAACAGAGCTTTCTTCTCACTTACAGGTCTCAGATGAATCCCTATACAAGGCTGTCATCAGAGATATATTTACTGTTTTGTGTTGTTTAAACAAAGCATCTCTAATGGAACGTCCATTATCTATAATAGCGGCTCCTCTAATTATCTTGGTGTATTCAGATAAAAGACTACAAGGATCATTAAGAGTGTTTTGTCCGTCAAAGAGCTGCATTGTTCTGTTCTGTTCTGTATTTTCAAAGTACAAGATTTCCTCACATTTTTTTTGCCAGACACCTGTTGTGCTATACAGTAGGCTTTAGCGAAAGCTCTGATCCAAACGTACAGATCTTAATAACTTTATAGAACTGCGGATACACACGCATGCACACGTCTAATACGGCGTAGGATTGAACACGATGCAGAACACTCTGTAGGAGTCGTTTTTTTTTTTGTCACACTCACACACCCTGCTACAAGCCAGCTGTACCCAACTAACACAGATGGTGTGTTATATCACCCACAAACACTTTCACACACGTGCGCACACACAAACAATGGTGGTGTCATTTTAATACATTGCAATACTGTATAGAGATATTCGAACCTGATTGGTTCGAAGCTGTTGATTCATGTTCAGCACTTCTTTTCACAGATGTTGTCACAGGTGTCTATCAACAGCCTTGTTCTGACATGTTATTATTACTTTTATTATTATAAATGGATAAATCTGATCAATAAATGCAATAATAAATGAAAAAAATTGACATGTTTGCTGTTGGTCCGACAAATACTTCACGTTTACGCATATCCTAGAGCAAAAATAAGCCAAAGTAAAGAAGAGGGTAGGATTTTGCTTTGCTTTACAAGGCATCATTTGTTCATTTTCTGTGAAAACTCAGCACTAATCTGAAGAATCAGATGTTAACTCAGGAGGTAAGAAATGAACTTTGACAGCAGGGAGTAAATAACAAATACAGTACAGCACACTTCATTTAAGCTTACTATTAACTTGAACCCACAGTGATTCCTGATTATGACTAATTTAAGCTAGAAATGTGGCATTAAACGTGAAATTGCTTTAATTAGTTTCTTTCTTTTATTATTAGCTGGCACATTTTTTTTTTTTTTTGCCCTTTTGTTTTATATAACATGTAGGATCGGTTCACACTTTGTCCACAAGGGGGCAGCGTTGGCTCAGGAACAGAGAAAGCGTCAAACTATGGCCTTAATAACGGCGTGTCGTAGAGCAGGATATCAAAAAATCAATTTTTAGTAATTGAATCTTAGAAAATAGTAAAAAGAAAAAAAAGTACAAAACAAGAAGATTCTGTATAAATAAATACTAATGCAACGTCGCAGTTGAATTCTTGAATCCGATTGGCTGAAAGCTGTGGGGTCCTTTAATATAGTGTGTATATCAACATGTATTAACGATATATTAAGTATAATAACAGTATATTATATACTGTATGTATTGTGTATATTCACAAATATATCAAGATGTTTTTCTGAATTACTTTTAAATACAATCAAATCAATACTGTCTGTTTATGACGTTGTTGTTGTTGTTGTTGTGGTTGTTGTTGTGGTTGTTGTGGTTAGCTGATACACAGGGTGGCTGAGAGGAAATGAAAAACATCAAGAGACCAGATGGAGAGATTGTGAAATCTAAACAAACGTGTAGATGATTTTAAAATCAACACTAACCATCCAATCATACACCATAACAAATCACGTAAATGCTGGTTAAAGGACCATTAGTGTGGATCTTTATGCACAAACCTACACATACACACACGCATGCACAAATCCACACATCTGCACATAAACATCCTGCTTATACAAGAGCACACAAACTCCTCATTTGATGTCATGGCCTCCAGAGGTGCAGGAAAGTTACCGTTTCTTTCATCTCATCAGGAGAGATCATTACCGACTCTGTCCTTCCTCTTCTGACTGAGAAGTTCCCCCACAGACAAGCTTTAAAACTCATTACACCCACCAGGGGGCTGGGGGACTGTCTGCGTCCTACCTTCTTCTGTTATTAGAATTTTGATATTTATATAGAGATATCTGCATGTATTATACTTTACATACTGTATCATCGTCGATCTCTATTCAGTACAGTTCAGGTTCAGGTGTAATGCCTTAAACCGCTGATCCCTGCTTGTGTTCGCTGTTCAGATCCGTGGGTAATTAGCCGGCTGCGTCCCCTTCCTTTGCATGGCCTCGGCTAATTGTGCATGTTGCCTGAGAAACCCGAGAACCTTCAGCTTGAGACCAGAGCGGTGGAGCATGGCTGAAATCTATAAAAAGCCTTTTTTGTTTGCTACTTATTAGCGGGATGCAATGTCGCCTGCGAACGCCTGTTTTCCGAACAGATTAAATAAAACATTGCCAAGATCACACAGGGACAGGAGAGGAAAGGTCAGGTGGCCACAACATCTTGTAACTGGACCCCGGATGGTGGGCTATAGCGTCTAGGTTGCCTTGTGGAACAATGAGGTGTTCTGGCTGGCGTCACGCTGTACCGTTTTTGGAGACGTGAGATTGCTTTGGCCGGCGTTTTCATTCTGCAGCTTACTGTAGAGAGCAGCTTTGATTTCACATCAGCTGTGAGATCAGATACCGATGTCATAAACGATATCAAATACATTTATTTACAAGATATGAACAAACATCCTGCTGACTCTGGTTCCATATTTTGCATGTATCCAATGATTGATATATGGTCTGTTTCTTCCTCAGCCTTCAAACACGTGAGTTTAATGTAATCCTATGAAAACTGACAGCAATGTAGAGAGAATTCGGGTGCTTTTAAAAACCACGGACCTCAGCGTTTTTTCATTTACCATTGACCACAGAAAAGTGAGTGAGAGGCAGGATGCAAGTGTGTAAACCCGGCATGTACTTTATTATAGGGTCAAAAAAAACAGACAGAAATCATCAAAGAAATATCCAAGTGAAAATTAAGGAGAAACTTGGGAAACATGGGACACGGAAACTGGGAAAACAGCTCAGATATGACATCACTTATAAGACTTCATAAAAAAACAGCAAATACTAGCTAACACAGAACAGGTGATCACCATTAGGTAACACTCCAATGTCTGAGCATCAAAAGCAGATGAAGCGAGCTCGAAATCAAAAAGAAATGTGTCCCGAGGGGAAAAAAAGGCAACAGCATATCTAGCATTAAAACCACGACACCAAAGCTAACGACTGCTCACTTTTTTGATGCCACTAGACATACTGTAGAATCTCTTCTACTCTGGACCTTCTGATTCATTTACATAAGCAAATTATCTTTACCATAATATTCTACACCATACTTAGACATGCTATAAAAGTGGATTTATACTCCAAAGCCGATTACAGGGTGCAAAACCTAGCATACTGTACGATACATGCTCCAGCTCTAATTGAATAAGAGAAAAATCAATCGGTTGTCGTTTTGCATCTGTCAAGACTTACAGTAAATCTTCATTTGCACCATGACGGGCCCCGGCTCCTCGCGACAGAGCTGTGCGTAGCTCTTCTAATTACAGATCGACTCTCGATGCCTGTAAGCTCATTGAAATTTCGTTTGCCTGGTTATTACAGAAGGGCTTTGGATCTTACTCCCTCGTAGCTAGCCTCCGAGGCTCATAATGCAGCTCAAAGCCTTGAGAAAACATGCAAATCATCTTTAAAAACAAGAAAATGGAGTACTTTTATGTATAATGGGTTTGTTCTTATGTGAATCAGGGCCGGTTTAGAGAAAATGGGTTTTATTTGACTGTTCAATTTTTCAGGTGGTAAATATTTGATTATTGCTGTTTAAAAGGGAAAAAATATGTTTGTGTTGCTACTGAATTGTCATATCACTATAATTGCCCAGATTACAATGTTTTATATCAAAATTGACTTTCCAGAAGTCGGTCTATAGGTGAATAGCTCTCTAAACAGCTTGCTATGCCGCTGCTGAAGCCTTATCAATGCCTCTCATATATTAGTCTTGTGTGATATTGTACTTCAGTCCACATTTTCTAGCCCACAGGCTTAACAGTAGAGGCTTGTGTTTAAAGACAGTACAAAAAAAATCTTGGAGGCCTGAACAACACAATACACAAGGGCTTTTTTTTACACTGAGCTTAACCTCAGGAAGTAGAGGAGCAGCTTCTATTAGCATGGCTTTTGAAGTCACGGTGTCAAACACGTACAGTACAGTACAGTACCATGTGAAATGATGCAGTGTAGGAATGTAACATCTGGATGATGAGTAACAGACACACAATCAGAAAATAAACAGACATCCGTACAGTCCCAAGAAGAAGCCCTGCTTGTCGTGTAAGCAGTAGTTGCAGCGTTTGACATAAAAATAAAATGATAGAAAACACGTCAACTGGAACGAAGTGGAGTTTTTACATTTATGGTCAAAAAAGTCAGGACAAACCAGACGGTACGTACAGAAATAAGCAAATCTGTAAAGAACTGACTGAAAAAGTTTTTGAATCTGGATACCAACAGCCGATCTGGCGCAGAACAGCGAACCTGTATTTGGCATGAAAGCGTGAGATTCAAAGAGGTCGTGCGCTATATTTATCCAGTCATGTTAGCTAATACATAAATATGTAGATAAAAAGATTCATCCACGGTTTAGTATAGTGTACAGTCAGATTTACGAGATTCAAGAACCGGGATTAATTGTTAACCCCAGGTAAAATATTGTATGAGCATTGTGAAACGTTAAAAAGTAAAAGCCAGACCAGAGTCACACCTCCCTGTACCCTTTCACCATCTCCCAGAACTCCTTCAACATCTACCACTACATGTAATATAAGTGTTTTCAATCATTTGGTTCTAGCACACAGTACAACTGACTTCTAAATTTTGCTAGCAAGCTTTTTATTCTAATATTACAGCGTCCCGATACGCCGTACCCCTAAACTTCTCTTCGTTCTTTACATTTTTTACATCATCTTTTGCAAAGGAAGTAATACAAGACAGTAGATGCCTTGTGTAACAGAGGCACCAAGCATGAGCAGGTTTCTCATAGCAACCGCTAAGCAGCACCAACAATATCCATTCATGCTGGCCATCTAAAAGAGTTTTGGCCTCCAGCTAAGGTCCCGAGGCCTTGAGTTTATACAGCAAGAATGCCTGGGAAAGAGAGAGCTACGGGTTGTTAGAGAAGGACAAGAACATGCTTTGCGTGCTTTTGTTTGTTGGAACTTGAGAACAAACCTCAGTCTGAGGCAGCAAGGCAATATATTGTAATCAGAGATATAAAGGTCACAAGATGGTCCAGAGATGAGAATATGAACTTTTTTCAAGTGTAATTTTGGTAAACTTTATAGACATATAGATAGAATTTCTATACACACCCTCTGCTTTCAAGAGGGATGTAAAAGTTAGCTTTTAACTGCTCACGGAAAATGCAAATAAAGTGCTCATACATGACCTAAGATATTCAGTGCATTATTTATTAAATAGCTAATTAAAATACATTTAATGTCTCAAGTTATGTTAAAGTAGCTTTAAACCCTACATCCATCCCTTTCGTGTGCTTGTGACACTGGAGACTCCTTCCAAAAAAATAAACACCTTTTAGTCTGTACATAAGGAGTGTCCATCAAATTCCCTGTGTTGTTATTTTTATAAAAAAAAATTATAAATGTAGTATTATAATTGCTAGGATATTACTGAGCAGGGCTGTCAAGTGTCACGCATTGAGAGTGACAGTCACGCATTTCGGTCTTTTGTCACGCTCTCTCGCTACACATTGTATTTCTCACGCAGAAAAACTTTTTGACTATTTATCATATATTTAATATGTCGCAACGCCCAAAACGTATCTGTCCGCACCGCTGTCTCTATGGAACCGGGCAGGAATCAAGCGCGTCTCAGTTCTTAGTCGAGCCTGACACTTATCAGCCAATCAAAAAAAAGAGGCTACACAATAGCCAGTAAAATAGCACTATCTGGGTAAGATTAACGCAACAACCAATAGAAAAAAACATTCATTAGAGAGGGTATTTTCGATATTTTCAACACGAAACAGCTTGTCTCTGGACGGGACATTGTCCTCAATTATGACCCTAAAAATGTCTGGGTTTGAGCCGAACTGTTTTAAATGGGAGCAACATTACAAATGATAAAGGAGTCCAAAAAGGCAACAAACACTTACAATAAACAACATCAGTCATAATCTCTCTCTCTCGCCATCTCTCTCTCTCTCTCTGTCTCTCACACACACACACACACACACACACACACAACTTAATAAATGGAAATTAAACAATTTTTTGGGGGGTGGGGGGGGTGGGTTACAAGGGGGTCGGAGATGTCACGCTTGCCTGTCTTACTGTTACTGAGTCAGCGTTCACTGACCAATCAGAATCAAGCACTGAGGTATAAAGGTACAGTATATTCTAATCTTGTATTCTGGCCTAGTGGCAAGCCTGGTGTTTTAGAGGTGACAAACCAACTGGACATGTTCTGACAGTTCCAATATCGTGTTTCCAAACTTCCATACGTTTTAGGTCAATGAAAATGAGAATTCGCACAGGGACAACAAGCAGAGGTGGTGAAATGAGTCATCTGAGAGCCTCTTTAATAAAATACCGGTTCCGCTTTAGGGTTCTAAGATTTGTGGCTACACAGATTTCATCACTTATTGGCTGAACCATTTACTGTTCTACAGGGAACCTCTAACAGAGTCATAATGTCACGTAATGTCTTGATGTCATGTAATCTTTTCATTATAAATTGAGGATTAAAGTCTTGCACAATGACAGAGTGCCGTGTAAGGGCAGCGAGATCCTATTATGGATGGTATTATGTAACAGTTAATTGAATTGAAGCAGAAGAGAGGACCATTAAAGCCCTGAGGTAACAGCTGGGATTTATACAGTATATAAAGCCTGTGGTTATGAATAGGAGAGATCTGAATCTGTAGATCAAAGTGTGTACATGCACCGATAATCAGTTACACAATATAGCATGATATTTAACACACATTATTGTTATCCTGGTCCGTATGACAACCTCGGGTCACGGGGAGCCTGTGCCTATCTCAGGTGTCATCGGGCATCAAGGCAGGATACACCCTGGACAGAGTGCCAACCCATCGCAGGGCACACACACACTCTCATTCACTCACGCAATCACACACTACGGACAATTTTCCAGAGATGCCAATCAACCTACCATGCATGTCTTTGGACCGGGGGAGGAAACCAGAGTACCCGGAGGAAACCCCCGAGGCACGGGGAGAACATGCAAACTCCACACACACAAGGCGGAGGCGGGAATCGAACCCCCAACCCTGGAGGTGTGAGGCGAACGTGCGAACCACTAAGCCACCGTGCCCCCCTTTATGTTTAATGTAATGATAATATTGTTAAGAGCTATAAAATTGCTATAAAAATCTGGTCAGTCGATAAGTGACATGAACAGATAAGATGTCAGTAGTAAAAACTGTTTTCAATGTTTCAACTATTCTGGAAATTTCCTTTTAAAAACTCTAAGAGAATCTAACATGAATGTCATGAATGAAAGTATGAATTGACAAGAGTTTGCTTCTCTTTCTCCCTCTCCCTCTCTCTCTCTCTCTCTCTCTCTCTCTCTCTCGTTCTTTCTCTCTCTCACCAACAGAAGGCATATAACATTGAGCAGCAGAGTGTGAAAAGTGGAAAGCACGTCAAAGGCATGGGTAAGTCTGCACTCATGTTTCTTCCAGAACAATAATGGCTCTGCGTCGTGGTATACGCTGGACCCACTGAACCATAATTCTCTGCTTCACAGTCTTTTGTACGCAATTTTCAGAGAACTGACTGCTCTTAAATAAATAGTAAACATACAGTAAGTACAAAAACATGCAAACGAATTCCAAAAAAAACGTTCTATAAAACGTTTCGTTTTATAGAAAAAAGAAAGTAGAAGCTCGAACTCCATACAAAGTGGATCGAGATGTCAAGTTTCCAAGTTCAGTGGAGTTACTAAATAATGCAAAAGAGTTACTGATTAATATACTTTAAAAGTTCCTGGACTTTAAACATCTGTATATTTGGACTGTAAGTATTCAAGCATAAGTTTAATTTGGTTCGGTCTCACCATATATGGTCGATACTATTAGATTGTTGAGATAGAGTAAACAAACAAACAAACAAACAAATAAATAAGATTGGACAATCTAGATTCCAGTATTTATATCCAGATTTTTTACTCGTACAGCAGAACTTTTGCATACTCGAACATGATTGGCTCATGGGTGTTATGATTGTAAAAAGTCAGATTTTTCTATTTTAGCTGCTTTTGTGCATTGAAGAAAAAAAAATAAAAGCAACCAACTGACAGTTTTCACACTTTTTCCAAGAGGCACATGCATGAATTATCATAATTAATTCCTAAATAATTCTATCACTTGAAAAATTAAAGAGTGAACCTGATCCTATGAAATATTTACACAAATTCCAACAAATTAGGACGATGTTGTTCTGTAAATTCCTCAAGCTTACATAATCTCTGTAGCCAGCATAAGATTATTGGGTGTGTACTATAAGAGCAAGTGTTTTGTGTGTGTGTGTGTGTGTGTGTGTGTGTGTATGTGTCTATGTTAATGATAATGATGGAATTGATGGCCAAAATTAGATATCAGAGAGAAAGTCAGCGATCGCTTATTAATCCCAAAATAATCCCCTTCCATACCTAGAAAGGAGACTGAAAATAAAAGACTTGAGAGTGAGAAACAGAGAGTCAGGGGGAGTGACAGAGTGTTTTGCTGTGTGTGTAAAAGCAGAGGGAGGGCCCTGACTGTGGAATGCCCAGCGAGTCATGTGACTGTTTACATCTGAGAGGAAACCGAAGAGAGAGGCACGAGTGTGTGAGCAGCTCAGGAGAAACGGCCTGTGCACGCCCACATACGTACTCACACGCAGACATGTAGGCTCTCCGAGCACCCCACACACACTCATACACACACACACCCATACACACACACACACACACACAGGAAACAGAAACATAAGGATGGATCAGCGATTAGGAGCCGGTGTATATCCTGACAGTCCTCCCAGCAGACCCAGAGATGTGCTGGTCAAATCAGGTAAGATGATCTACTGCAAAATAACATCCATCATAACTACCCAGATTTACAGAGATTATACTAAAAAAGTGGTGAATTGATGGATTTTGTTTGTGTTTGAGGTCTAAAAGTTTTCTTGAGATGGGTCTGTCTGTGTGAGACGACTTTATGCACAACTCCAGCAAAGCAGATTGCTCTTAAATTTCTGTGGATTATACAAAAACCTATGAGTCATATATGAATATATACGTACATATATTTGGATCACAAGCACAAGCTCGTTCATTTAAACATTCATTCAGATGCAACATCTTCAGTGGTTTTTTTCTCAGCATATTTGCCCAAATGTTAATTTTCCTCTGGGCAACAAGCAGGAAATGAGACTAACAACAAGCACAGGATGCTGAAGGCTGTCTATCAAACGGCTTTAATCGCGTAAC
Source organism: Tachysurus vachellii (assembly GCF_030014155.1). Lineage (NCBI taxonomy): Eukaryota > Metazoa > Chordata > Actinopteri > Siluriformes > Bagridae > Tachysurus > Tachysurus vachellii. Next base: position 15,349,897 of record NC_083481.1, read on the forward strand.
AGAGAACGACGAACGTTATGAGAATTCAAAGGTTTTATGATGAAAATTCAATGTGTTAGCTTTTGGATTTGGTTGCTGCGGTGATTTCGAAGCCACTGAGTCAGTAAATCCTTTGCTGAGTACATCAGGGAACAGTTAATCATTACAATCCATGTGAAGACTTGACAGAAAGAGAGGTCAAGCATAGCCTTCTTAGTGCTATCACTACATGAACTCCAGGATTCTCACAAAACCCATAAGATGATGATATACATTAACAAGCAGAGATGTTTTTTTTTTCAGCACTATACTTTATTAAAGTGTCATTTTGGTCTTTATTATCTTTTCGTACTGACTTTATTTAATAGCTGTTGCTTTAATTTATGCCCAGGGCATGTTTACTTTTGGAGAAGAAGCACAAGGTCCACGTAGTCTGCTTTATCCTGTAATGGGTGACCCTAATAAACCGCAGTGAGCAAATTTACACAGCTATCTGGAAGTGCTGTCCGTGTCAACACGCCTTCCATTGCGAAAAAACTTCTCCTTGATCATTTTAGGATTTAAATCTAAAATATGATACCGTGAAAATTTCCAAACTGCCTAAACTTTTTCAGTGTTTCAATTTATTTTTACTTTTACCTGAAATCCATCGATCAGCCTAGTAACTGATTCACAACTACAAATTATTTGAAACTCCCTTTAGAGCCCGACGCTACTGTTATGTGTTATGTAATAAGACAGGAACATAGAACTGATATAATGAAGTTATATACAAGATGTTTATTTAACATTTTTTGGAAGGAATCTCAGCGCTTCAGTAACAGTCAGAGTTAAAGCTGTAACTTTTCCAACTCTGAAAGCTTTTCCAACACGGGAATATCCTCAGGGTTGAGAAGTGATTTCTTGTAGAAACTTAAAGAAAGCAATAAATCAAAGTTTTTGTCCTTAATTTGGCAAAAAAATCAATCGATTCTGATCACGGAAAAAGAACGTGAACTATTCCTGATAATCTTGGAAAAAGAACAGGAACTATTCCTGATAATCTTGGAAAAAGAACAGGAACTATTCCTGATAATCTTGGAAAATAAAATGAACTATTCCTGATAATCTTGGAAAAAGAACAGGAACTATTCCTGGTAATCTCTTAAAAAGAGCAGGAACTATTCCTGATAATCTTGAAAAAAAACAGGAACTATTCCTGATAATCTTGGAAAAAGAACAGGAACTATTCCTGATAATCTTGGAAAAAGAACAGGAACTATTCCTGATAATCTTGGAAAAGAAAATGAACTATTCCTGATAATCTTGAAAAAAGAACAGGAACCATTCCTGATAATCTTGGAAAAAGAACAGGAACTATTCCTGATAATCTTGAAAAAAAAGAACAGGAACTATTCCTGATAATCTTGGAAAAAGAACAGGAACTATTCCTGGTAATCTCGTAAAAAGAACAGGAACTATTCCTGATAATCTTGAAAAAAGAACAGGAACTATTCTTAATCTTTAAATTGAAGAGTGCCAATGGAACTGTGACAATTCAATGGTCTGTTGTTTATCAGTACTAAACTAGAATAAACCTGATCCTTTAAGTGAAGTAAAACAACACAGGTTAAGTGTGTATAGAATATGTATAGAATGTCTATAAAACATTAATAATAATAACGTGGGAATAAAATTTGCCTTTCAAGTGGGTTGGACTTCAGAAAATGCTGCCTTCATTTAAATGGAACACCGGTCATGAGAGACAGTGTGTGACTGACTGATTTTATCATGTAAGGATGTACTTAAGTGGGGGACGTAATCAGCTACAAAACTAATAATATAAAATCAAGTCTTTAAATATTTTTGAAATTATTCATAATAATCTCATTAAATTCTCTGTGATGAAGTCTGCTAATACGAAACTTTGGTTGCTAGGCAACATAAGCAGAGATGAGAGTATTCTATGGAGAAAATAATGTTTTTTATTGGTTTAAGACAGAGGTGTGTGTGTGTATGTGTGTGTGTGTGTGTCTGTTCAGGATTTGAGAATGAGGCTCAGCCAATTACGTTTTAGAACTAAAGCTACTCATGATATTTAAATCTACTGATTTTTAAACCAGGTTTATTTGTTTGTTTGTTTGTCTTTTTATATAAAAATTGGCTGTGGATGGTGTTTTGCCTTTGCTCAGGTTTTTATATTTTTTTGGCGCAACGGTGGCTCAAGTGATTAAGGCTCTAGGTTGTTGATTGGAAGGTCAGAGTTTGAGCCCCAGCACTGTAAAGCAGTCACTGTTGGGCCCTTAACCCCCGCTGCTCCAGGGGGCGCTGTATCATAGCTGACCCTGTGCTCTGACCTCCATCCTCCAAAGTTAGGATAAGCGAAAAAAGAATTTCACTGTGCTGTAATGTCTATGTGACAAAAAAAATGCTTCTATAATTTTCATTTCCAGCCTCAATCCTGTGCGTTGCCAAAGGTCAGCTTTTGGTGTGGAGTGTATGGGAAATGAGTCCCCCCACAAGTGCCACTCCATCTCTCTCTCTCTCACACACACACACACACACACACACACACCCACCCACACACACACACACACACACACACACACACTTCCCTACCTCATCAATCCCCCCTCCCTTGGGAGGACGAATTCTGGGCATCCCCATGACAACAGCCAGTTGAAAACAGCCCAGTTTGTATGCAATCGTAGGAGGAAATAAAGTGCATGGAAAGTCTTTAAAGAGCCTCCATGTGTCAGCAGCGGTGATAATACTCTCTGCTAAACACTAATAAATCACCCCTCACAGCATGAACAGCACTCACAGTAAGTGACAGTAAAAGGGCAGAACAAGTTTAACCCTGAGAAGTCTGTACTGCGCCTACGAATCACTTTTTTTTTTCTTCTGAATAACACATGACTCATATTCAGACAGGCATTTTTTTTTTCACGTCTAGCAGCAGATCTGTACCTGTGTTTCATAGTCACAAAGATGAAATTGAATTAACGTTCGTCTGTTCCTGAAAGCAGACTCTTGGAAGCAGACATCCTTTACTGGACACGTTAACTGACTCCCAAGGTCTTGAGGGAGGCAGCTAAATGCATTACAGCCATAAAATGGAAGGATATTAACTTTCAGAACAGATGCAGCAAACTCACCGCCTCTGCCCTGCTTGACATAGATATCTAATCAATGAGGAGATAGATCCTGCCATGAAAGAGCATTCAATACTCCGGGAGATCCTGTGACTCCATTCTCTTCCTCTTCCTCCTCCCTTTTATTTCCATAGCACCATCTTTCATGCTGTATTACACATTGTTTCTTCTCTCTCTCTCTCTCTCTCTCTCTCTCCTTATCTCTCTCTCTCACACACACACACACATTTTCACTCTCTAAATCGACTTTCTACTGTAGCTAAATATCTCTTTACTTAAATAATTCCAGCAGTTATTCCCTCATGGGAACCAGCTGGTGTCCCTACAAGGTCAAAACAGGATTTTCCCATCATTATGACGACCCATGAGATGAAAATATGGCCACATATCCATACAAAGACACACCACACCAACTGGTTTTACTCCCACTGGGTCCACATCAGAAAAAAATAGATAATTTTTTTTACATCAAGCTTTTATAACCTTCAAGAAAAAACACATTCTCATTAGTCTTGACCATTAATAAAGAGGAAATGACCACACTCTTAAGGGAAGGTTACAAGCATCCTGTCAGTGACCTTCGCTCTTATACTATTTCTCTTACTCCATCTGCACAAATACATAGATTTATTCCATGTGTTTTATATAAAGAGTTGAATTTGGCATGAAATGCCCGATCTTTTCCTGCTCTTGGATTATTAATACAGCCGTTTGCTGTCTCGTTAATTTGGTAAGCTCCAAACAAAAATGGTGACGTTTGGAAAAATTCCATGACCAAAATATATTAAACAACTGAATGTGCTCTAGAGCTTGAAAAGCAATGTTGCTAACTATAGCTAGCTGATCTGCATTGTGCAAACTACTTCAACACAAACCATATCATCACAGTCAACTCCAACTGTCTGGAGATTGTTTTTGCTTATTTTCCTCAGGACATAACACTAGCAAGAAACTTATTTCAGAAGAGGAATGATAGAATATTAAAAATGTAGCTCATACACATACAGTACATTTAACAGTATGATATGGTAGCTATAGGCATTGCTTGCTTGTTAGCTACCTTAGGCTTGTTGGTCTAGTGGACAACTGACTTAAGCAGAGGTGAAATTAGAAAGTGTGTCATTGTCTGTTTGTTTGTCAATAGTCTGTGTCATGTACTGTACAAACTCAGGCAAACATTCAAAAATTGCACAGTGAAGTCAAAGCAAAGTCAAGCAACGTGAGGATCGAAACTAGGGTCAAACCAAGGCTTGGTGATCTCAAATACTTTGTAATGAGTAAACTGTATTAAAGTTCTTTTAAGCTATTTGTGATTATTCGGGGCTGATTGAAAACAGTCAGTACCTTGGTGAAATCACTACCTTGGCGTCTGAGAACGAAAAGGTGTGTTTGTGTGGTGAGGATTGTAGCTAGGGCGGCCATGTTTGTTCACTGCCCACAACTTGGAGCTGGGAGTTGGAGGGCTGAGATGGTGACATGGTGACATGACAGGACCTTATACATAATTAACTATTTTTAAGATAATCAGGAGTGTTAGTGCTATCTATTCTTGCTTTAGGACAGATGTCAGTATTAGATGATTAGAATAATTATGTAGCCTGGTTAGATTTAGTTGGTTAGATCTGACCTCATTCATAGTGAAAGCGACAATCAGGAACACATAGCGAGTGAGTAACGGGAACATGACCTCTTATGAACAGTTAACGAAACCTACAATAAGGATCTAATCTAAAAAAACAATCCTGCAAAGATTCAGTACAAACAGGATACAGCACTTATGAGACGTCTGTTCAGGTTTTTTTCATCCTGTGCTTTGATTTTTGGAGCATATTTTTCTCCTGTGGAATCCATTGTGCTCTGGTTTTAATATTGAATAGCGTAGATCGTCTCTAGTTCCTCCTCAAAACCTTTACCATTGTTCAGATCTGGCCTCAGAGCATATGACACCTGATCTTTTTCCACTGTCACTCGGCTAAGGATCAGTTCGCCTTTAATATCTTCCGTCCAACGAGAATTGAAGGAGTCTGTGATGCTCTGTGGCCTGTAGAGCTCGCCATAAATGAATTACTCTTAAGTTGAGCTGAATCAATAAGTATGCCTGAGGTTGAAATGGAAACGTTCACATCTGTAAATTTATCTAACGTGGCAGATGAGGTATTTTTATAGCATCATATATTCTCTGTAAAAGCTTATCCGATTTCGATATCCAACAGATATCCTGGAAAATAGTCAGACAGGAACACGTTAAATGTGATGGAGTGCAATATGCAACTTATTGCCTCCGTTCAGGTCATTTCTGAGACGTTGTCCTAGAGTGTATATGATATAATGTGGATATACTGGTTGATCCTGATGGTTAAAAGATGGTTAAAGTATAACAGGACAGGAATGTATACCAGGTCAGGATTCTGAAGCTTGTCACCAGATTAGTGTACGACAGATACCAGACGCTCCGTGCAGCCGTCAGTCGCAGACTTGGTGTCTGAGACTGAAACTAGCCTCGGTAAGCAAAAATCACTAAGCACAAGTGGTAGCCTTAAATCTAAATGAGTTCTTACGCTCTAACCTAAAACCACATGCCTCTTATATTATTTTAGCTTCCTTCATCTTAAATACAACACATTGGTCTGTAATAACAGGTACTGTGGTTGCATGTTAAAGCCCTGCACTTTAACGGGCTTGTTTGGACGTGTAAATTGCTGGGTTCAGCAGACAGGAAATGGATCTCAGGAATTTCCTCCAGAATCCAAAGAAACATAAACAGCCAAAAAAAGGCTAAAGTGTTCACCTGCTACTTCTGGTAATATATTTCTTTTCTCTCAGTCTCGCTAATATTGAATCACTCACAGGCTATAGTTATGTTTGGAAATCCCATGAACCAGTGAGTTTGAATCTGACAGGTTGTGTTTTTGTCTGTACCGGGTGATCCCCACCCCACCCCCCCACACACCGCCCACCACTAAACACTAAACACTAGGGGTGGGGATAGTTTTCATATACACAGTGATTTCACTCAGTAAAGTGAAGTATTATAAATGTATCATTCATTGAGCACCAGCATCATGCTTTCCATGATCTTGTGTTACTCCTTTTTTGACTAATCAACTAAAAATCTTTCTGAAGTATGTTTTCAGGACACAGCCCGATTTATTTATTTATTTATTTCTGCAAACCTTTTGTCCAACATTGCAAGTGTGCATAGAAATGGAGATCATGGGAAACATGAAGCTGGCACTGAATAAATGTAATATTTTGATAAATAAGGAGTTTATCACATCCAGCTTTAAGATGTAAAACACATGGAATTTCTGCAGCACTACAGCTCTATTCTTTGGCTCCTTTTAGTTGCTAAGAAACCAAAATGTGTCAAGACTGATTTACATCATGTGGTGGGTCTGAATCTTTGTCACTGCAGTTGAATCATGCTAGAGTTTTTGATTGCTGGATTGTCTTCTGGCTAAACAAACTATATAAAAGGGAAAAACATGCAGGGTTCTGATGACTAAAACACTTAATGACGATGAATATCAACTAGTCTTTCACTTCCTCTCCTAAGCAGCACAGTAGCACATTACTCAAGGATGAACTTACAGTATATGTTGGATTTCATATGCACATCTTCTAAGCCCTGAAAATTTAAATTCAACAGTGTAATGTTATTACATTATGCAATTAACTTTTCTAAAATTCCTCTCTCTCTCTCTCTCTCTCTCTCTCTCTCTCTCTCTCTCTCTCTCTCTCTCTCTCTCTCTCTGTCTCTAGCCTCAGCATACGCAGATATCCAGTGGGAACAGCCTCATCAGCCTGAAATATCATATGATGACCCATTGCGATGCCCACGGAGGAATATCCTCCCTGTGGCCAGCTATGCCCCTCATCCTGATTATGTGCAAGGGGACGATGATCTCATCAAGCCAAAAAAGCTGGTTAATCCAGTCAAAGCTTCTAAAAGCCACCAGGAGCTTCACCGAGAGCTGCTTATGAACCATAAACGGTATAAAAGTACACACACATACACACACAACTAGTAATGGAGTCCAAATAATACACACATTAAATCTTATAAGGTATGTGTGGATATATAAACATTCTGTTTTCCTATTTAGGCTATGACAAAAATTTATAAAATTTAATGCGGCCTAGGGCTTTCGAGCCACATGTACCAGATTCGGATATGTTGTAGTAACTCGGCAAGCTTTCGATCTATCTACACCAAACTCGGCCAGCTCCTTTAGGGAGATACTCTGAACAAAGTTTTAAATTGGTGTACCGACTGGCCTTTCGGTTGTCCCGCAGCCCCGCCCCCAAAATATGCAAAATCAAAAAACTTTTTACAACATGGACATGTGACATATCAAAACACTCAGCCGAATGAGGGGAACTTCCTCAGGAGTATTCGGATGACGTCACATGCTCGTCTCCACTTGCCTCCAAATGTTTTGGCACCCTATCTTTCTGTCCACTTTCTCCAAAAGTAACACTGACCCTTATGTCCACTCGCCTCCAAAAAGCACCGGCCTTTGCGAATACTTGCCTCGTCAAAGCCAACATCAAAGTTTGTCGCAACGAACTTTACAAATCTAGTTTACATTATATTAATATAGATTTGGGATTTTTTCCAAATAAAAGGATAAATTATTACTTCCAATCTCAGCATATTTAAACATCTGACTACTCACAACAGAGTACTTAATGCAAGACAGAAAAATGTTATGAAAAACACATTAGTAATAAATTGTATTTATTTATTTATTTATTTATTTAAAGGTATTACCTGCTATACAATATTTATTTTTAATGCTTTGATTTTTTTTCCAGCTTAAATATTTTTATGTTTTTAATTATTATTATTTATTTTTAAATTATTTTATTCTATTTTAGAACCACACAATCTAGTGTCACCCAGATGAGGATGGGTTCCTATTTGTGTCTGGTTCCTCTCAGGTTTTCTTCCTCGTATCGTCTCAGGACGTTTTTCCTTGTGACTTCTCCAGATTTCTCATTAGGGACACAATGCAAAATTGATATTTATATCTTGTGTTATATATTTTTGTAAAGATGCTTTGTGACAAGGTCCATTGTTAAATGTGCTATACAAATAAAAATGAAGTATTAGATGTTAAAAAATTGCAAATTTCAAGTCTGTCATAAAAATAATGCGGAAAAAAACAGCAGCGGCAGCAAAAATAAATCAAGATATACTATAGACATGAAGAAGGATAAACAGGCTCAAAACTAGAATCTGATCAGAGGGTTAAATCTAAATGCTGTCTATTGAATATACTTATAGTACTCTATCTGTAAGCACTGCATGAATCAGTTATTAATGTTGCTTTGCATGGCATGTCTATTTACTATATGAACAGTAACTACTTATGAATAATTGATGTTCTTTAATGAAGATAATATTGATACTGTTTTCTGCATTCAACTAAACTTGTGACAGTCCATGAAAGACAGCAACTTGTCCTGTAGCACTTCAGGACAGGCAGAAATGGGAAATCCTTGAGTAAGTGATATACTGAAGCGAAGACGTGATACAGAGCTGAATCATTTCCGAACAGCTCAGCAGGGGAGCCTTGCAGAAACTGTCGTGCTCCTCCTAACAGCTGTATATACAGCAGTACCACCCACAGACCCTCGGGACCTCTTGCTACATATTTCACTTTATTTTTCACTACAGCTTACCAAAGGAAGTATCTTACTCAGAACATACACTATGGGTGAAAATTCAACAGAAATCAAGACACACGAATGATTATCATCATTTTGAATTTGAGATCAAGTTTGACAAATCTTAGACGTTTTATAAAGTAAACAACATGTCATGCGAAGCAAAAATAGCAAAAGGAACTCTGAGACCCTAGGAAAAGCTGTCTTTTTTTTTTTTTGGCGAATAAGCGTTTGCAACACAAGCTTCACAGTTGCCTGGGAACCACAAGCTACAACACATACCCCCTTCCAAGCCTTAACACATTCACAACACAGTCATTCTCTGTATGGAGACAAGGGCAACTAAAGCGCCTCCGCTTTAAACTGGCCAACATAGGCACCTTTTATCCTGCTATTCTCTTCGTCTCTGACACATTAAAGAGCATTTTAAAAAGAGTCCCATTCAGCCAAACAAGAGCAAGCACAGTAGCACTGTTCAGCTCTTACTTTCCCACTGTTTTGCATTATTGCTTTTGGGTCGGACACCGTTATCTAAAACGGGTCCTTCGAAGCCTATGTAGCATCTCTGGAACAATGCTCGTCTACCGAACCGGTCTCTTGGGTCTTATTTGCATTCCCGAGGCTAAATTTAAAGGATAGATTTTTAGGCACTGCAAAAGATTGGACATTTTAGAAAGATTCTCGTCTGTACTCTTTCATCAGTTACAGGCATAGATTGGAGTTTAAGTAGGGATGGTAGTGTGTGTAGGTGTGTGTGTCTATGTCCATATCCATGCTGCAAGATACATAACACTAAGCTGGCACTGAGCCACCATTGCCATTAGGAAGGTATCTGGTTGGACACTTCTGGCACCTGAAGTCATTTTGGCCCTGGAAGATTTAAGAGAGCACAGTGAGGGCACTCCACAGGGAGGGGAAAGGAAAGCGAGAGATAACAGCAACAGGATATAGTCTTTTAGCCTAAGTGGCAGAAGAATTGGGTCACTACTAAACGGTGCCCATCTCTCCTTTTGAACTCTCTGAAGATAAGCGTTTATACGGCTTGGGTCTTTAGAGAGGACGGAGACAGAAGACAAAAAGAGTGACAATGAAGGAAGGAATGCAGAGGACAGAGACAGAGTAGAGCTCGTCCTTTATTTATTCTCATGTTACGTGCTAAGGGAATAGTGTAATTTGTATTATTCATGATAACTGGGATGGGGAAAATGATATCAAAATGGTCCCACATGGATAATGTTTGAGCTTTCCAAAACTGTTTATCCCTACATTCACTTAAATACCACCGCTTTAACTTTGAAAATACACTAACACAAAGCATCCTTTTTAAAACACACTGATAGTCTGTGCTAAATTGTGAAAAGGAAATCAGTTATACTGTCTGGTGTTTTGTTTTTTCACCTGCACTTACATGTTATGTTTCTTTATGATATATCTTGCACAGCTACTAGATCATTGTAGCAATGCCTGCTAACTAGCATCCTTCTTAGCATAAAACTCCTCACTTGCTAGACAAAATTATGCTAAATGCAGGACATTATTAATCATGTAAAATGTCACTTTTAATCATATTCACAGATTATGTTAAGATTTCATACGAACAATGTAAACTTGTAAAATTCACCATTTTGGTGCAACAATGCTAGAGTTTCTCCACATGACGAGTTTTTTTTTAATTTAGCAACATATCTGATGTAAATATTACAATATGGTCTTCTTTCCACCATGATGTACAAATTTTGAGTTAGTGTACCATCGATATGCCTGTGTGAGCACAAGCCTTCCTCTGGGTCTCAGGGAGCAGGTCTGTAGGCGGCTGTGTGTCTAACTCGCCTCATTACTCACAGCTCTGTTTGTTTGTTGTTGCTGTTTCCATGTCTCCTTTGCTTCACGGACACTATATAAATTAAGAAGGATGATAATTATAACACGCAAACTGCTTTTCCACTTCTAAGCACATTCAAAGCCTCCTCCCTGTGGAGGAAACAGGCTCACACCTAATTTAATTAGCAGTCAGTGAGGGAACATGTCCGTGTCTACATGTCTGCTTAGCAGATCCCTAACCATCTAATCACCTGGTATTGATGTATTCTCTAAAATCAGTTGTCATGAGAACGATCGATCAGATCACAAAACACACTAAATAACTTTAATCTAAAAATCTAAATAGTTTTATTCAGTTTCATTTCTTTGGAAATTCTGTGAGTTGGGCAGACATTTTTAGCTCTTGACAGTTGGTCACACTGAGTAAACTAACACCTTAATATCTCACAAATCCGTTTGCTTACATCGACACTCAGCCTTTACAGAATATAACGTGAGTGCCATCTATTGGAGAAATAATAAAAATGTTAATCATTCTTCTTCAGGAGCACTAGATATTGTTATATATTCATGTTTTCACTTAGACAGTTTTATCAGAAGCTATTTTTAAATATAAAGCTATTAATAAAGTTGACAAGGATAGTTCTGAAGAAAAAGAGTAGCTAAAACCAAACTATGTCAAGATGTACTCCATTTTTAGACAAAAACAATATAATAGCAAAATATTTCAGGACATGGAAACATTACATGTTTATCGGTGTAAGATATATTTCATTCCTATGAGAGTAAGTGATGCTAGCTTGTGTATTTCCAGCATTACTTAAATTAGCCAAATTAGCTAGCTTCCAATATCAGCTAGCAAATTTTTTTAAGCTAAAGTATGTGAGCTGTGTTAGGTTGATATGTGATACTTCATTGATTTACATATACTATCAGTAACTAGCTAAACATGGATTGTTTGGCATTAAGTAACCTAGTAAGCTAGTTAGCTTATATATTGAAATCACGGCTTGACGTTGTGGCAATACCTTTCATGCGCAACTGCTTTAACAATTTATTTAACTGCTTTAATGGTTATGACTGTATTATACAGTCATAATTATTTTCTTGTATTACTTAGCGCCAGTTGGCTAGCTTGCCAATTTTCTCTGATAAAACAGGCTCTGCTAGCTATGTTAGCCTGTAGATTAGACAGTTGGTTTGACAAATTTCAGGCATGTTTTATGATTAATGATGAGTTATGACTATAAGCTAATTAGCGACTTTTTAATTAGATATATCTAGCCAATTTCCTAGCTAGTTTTCTTAGTCTCTAATAAATATATCCATTGTAGTGCGTTATATGTAAATAAATTTTGTTTTTAAATCTAACTTTGAAATTGGCCAAAATCAATTCATGCTATAGACGGCAGTTAGTTCTGGGAATAATGCCATGCTTCCAGCATTTAGCATGCTGATATAGCGTGCTGATATAGTAGCTTAAGTAATGCACACTCTGTAGCCTATCTAGGTCACTTATTTAATATGTATAACTATTGATCACTTCCAGAGGTAATATCAAACCAAAATGGAACACATTAAACACACTCACTCAGAGGACATGATGTCAAGTGTTTTTACATCAGGTTTTTCAGCATGACCCAAAAAAGCCGGGGCTGTCCAGATACTCTGTAATTCTGTATCTGTCTTTGACAGGGGTGTGGAGAATAAACCAGAGCTCCAGCGTGTATTGGAGCAAAGGAAGAGAGATCAGATGATCAAACAGAGAAAGCAAGAGGAGGAGGCTCGGAAAAAGGTCTCACCTCTGGAGCAAGAGCTTCTCAAGAGGCACAAACAACTGGAGGAGGTGAAATTCCTGTGAAATTCTTTGTAAGGTTTCTTGTTGATGTCATCTATAGAGAGTTTTCTTCTATTCTAAAAATGTATAATGGTTTGTGAAACACATACATTCCCCTCCAAAAGTATTGGAACTAGTGCTATTGGAGATAAAATCATATATCATAAATCATAAATCATATTTTCAAGTATATTAAAGTGAATATTTAGTAGCTTTTTCAAGTGATTACATTATTTTTTTGCTTTATGATTACATACTGCAGAGTTACTCAACCACCACCAGTAACCCATCCACAGCACTGATTGAAGTTCAAAATGAATCGATTTCTTATAAAACCATATAATAGATTAAGAGAGAGTTCCAAGTTGAACCATTTCAGAATGATTCTGACCTATCCAGAAACCATTTAGCAACGTCATTTTCTAATAATGTACCTATATGTGTTTCCTAGTTGGAGCAGGAGCAGGAACGGCAGGAGGAGTGCTCACGCAGTGCTCCTGAGTTCATCAAGGTCAAGGAGAACCTGCGCAGAACGTCGCTCATGAGCACTGGAGAGAAAGAGGTGTAGAGGAGAAGATCAGGATAAATCTGTGTGCTTCTTTCTCACTCATTCTGTCTTTCTCACTTTTCTGTCTTACACAAATATATGCTCCTGCTGGACAAAACCTGTGTTTTCATAAATCAACATGGAAGACAGAAGATGGAGTTCCAGAGCTGAAAAAGGGACATCATTTGAGCTTGTCTTGATGAATTCAGGGATTGTCTGCAATTCTGAAGCAGGTGTGCTAGTTGGAGATGAACATTCTGATGAAGTTATGTTTCTCTGCAGAAGAACCAGAGCATCTTCATACAGTGTACAATCAGTATTAATGCATATCACTGGATTCCCAACTGCCAAGTGCACTGCACATCCCAGACATTTAAGGAATCAATATCAGAAACGCAATGTTTTTTTTTTGTTTTTTTTTTTCCTGATGTATAACAATCAGCACAAGTCACTTTTGTTCATAAATGGAATGAATAACATTTCTCACTTCTGATGTGAATATATTTCCAAGGCTGCATGTGTCTGTGCGAGACGTTTACAAAAAAACAGACTGTATCCTAATTACTGTGATGGCACAACGAATCAGTGACGGCTGACCTGCCTACCTGGAGGAGGAGTAATTCTTTGTTTTGCAGGCGGGGGGGGGAGTAAAAACGGCCTTTTTTTTTTTCAAACTGCTTGTCTAACAACCTTTGGAGAAGCTGCGAAATGGTTTCACATGGCCGACATTTTCACTGTTGATCTGCTGTTCAAACTCTAAACCTGTCTAAGCGTTGACCATTACCGTTTACAATAAAAAAATTTGCCCTTTCTGTCTTTCAGCCAAAAACCAAAAGTGTTTTTTGACAATTTTCCAACGTCTGCTTGAGTAAAAGAGAATGGTTTGTCAATTAATATCACAGAGTTCAAAACTGTCCGTCATAACACATTCATATTTTTGTTTGGCTTCTGCATATACAGTAACTCATTCTTTTATACAACATGAAACTCCTCCTCGAAACACATGAAGGTTGGCGGGTCCGTCGTGGTCTTAACCCAGGATCTATTTTTTCGAGACAGGAGTGCTGTGATGCTTAAATGTCTCTGTTCTTTTTCCGTGCCTTTGTGAGAGCTACAGAACAGACAGCACAGGCAGAGCGAGTGACTGTTTCTGCATTTTAATCATTATATCACTCTATGTACCCTGCATCATCATAGTTAAGGATGTGTCACATAACAGCATGGCCTATGTGTGTGCGTAAGAAAGAAAGTGTGTGTGTGTGTGTGTGTGTGTGTGTGTGTGTGTGTGTGCGTACAAAAAGTGTCTATTAAAATCACATAATAGGATAATCAGCAAGTAAATACAAACCCTAGATGAAACTGACCATAACTTTCCATTTTACATATATGAAAAATATTTAGTATCAAGATTTTAGTATTTCTTTTTTTCCTTATATTTTAGTCACACTTGAGATTATTTAGAAAAGATACAGAAATTATATTTGGATATATATTTTATTTTTTACTAATTTCTAAAATTACAGATGTGTAACCACCAATATTGAAGTCACGTTTTTGTTATTATTATTATGCTTTTATGTTGTAAAACATGGGTTCATAAAACACCAAACACTGACTTTTTTCCATTCTGTCATTTCAGTACATTTAAAAAATTAAATCTGACATTTTGATTGTTATCAACAAATGATGGCACATAGACTAACACAAAATCCTGTAATATAATGTCAAAAGTGTTATTACTTTATATAAAATTAAATAAAATAAAAGTAATAATATAACAGACGCTTCCTATTTTTTCTTTCATTTCGCTCGGTTTTTTAAAAATGAAAACCGAGTAAGAAAGGAAACACACATGAAAAGTGTTCCATCGAGTCAACACCAACCGTTTCACAATATGCTATCAAGTTGAGTTGCACTCTTAACTGCTCTCTTTAAAAACTGCCAGGCATCCAGACCTCAATGCAAGACTTGAGAATCACAGCTTCCTGCATGGGGAATTTCACAAGCCTCCAAAGTGAAACTATAGAGAATAATGGGCTTGTAAGAGTCATCACAAGCAACAGCCTCAGCAGACACTGCAAACAAACACCGGCAAGAGTGTTACGCCTGGCACATCCCAGATTCCTGTAGAGAGGTTATCATGGTCAGTTTCATCCTAATGGCTCTTCGATGGACTGTTTTTCTTTCATGGAATGTCTCCATCTTTGCCTCCTGTCCAGCTTCTCGATGACTTCTTAATTAGAGGAGCAGGTAACAGTACACCCCGAAATCACAAGACCCTTTGTCCATGCAACCACTCTATCCACCTTCAATCTGTATAATCCCGAAAAAATCTTCAGGATCCGATCTGTCGTGCTCTACTGAACAAAGAAGAAATTGTTCAAGGTGGGACGCCGCTGAACCTGAACTGAATGATGGCACGGCTGAAGTAGCGGACCTGAACTGGAGCAGGTAACCGAACCGCATCGGGCTCCAGGTAAAGAACAGGTGTGTGATCTAAAGAGGAAAAGATACTTCTAGGTGTTTAGTCCAACTCGCCTAACGGCTTTGCCGGCAGCTTCATTTTCTACATGACTATGAAAGTTTTCGCTTGTCCTTGTCATTTGAAATATGTCCCCTTGGCACACTCAGCTTTTACCTTCTTCTGTTAACTAAAAGTTTGAGAGATTATGTCCACCTTCGAATGACATGAGCATCTTGAAGGACTTTAGAGCCAGTAAATGATCAAAAAAAGGGTTCTTCACAAGTTTCAAGTTTGTTTAAAAAAATCATTGCATGTGCAAGAACAAGTCCATAAATTTGGCATTTTGTACATTTCAAAACACCAAACCAAAACTAGCAAGTGTAATAAATATCAGTGGAAATTCTGGGAAGAAATCTATAACGGTATTGAGCAATTTCTTTGTAGAGTTACTAGTGTTTATCATTGTAAAACGGGTCTTGTTCGGACTTGTGAATGGACCTACATTAAACCTTAAAAAACGCCCTTAAAGGTTCTAGATTTAACATTATTTTCTTGAGAATCACCACTGGGGCCCTTAAACATGTGCTTTAAACAACAATTTGTTGGATTCATGGTTGCTTCTGGGTGTAGCTGGGTTCTCCAGTTTTGTCCCAACTCCCAAAAACATGCCATGTTGGATGACCAATGACTCTAAGTTGCCCCTAGGTCACAATATACTGGTGTATTTCAGTTCCTTGCACCTCACACTCAAGTGTTCCTGGGATTCCAGATCCACCATGATGATGACCAGGATAGAATAGATGAATGTTTATCTACCATTCATTCTTTAGAAAGGACCTAATACCACTAAAGCCAGTCAGGTTATACTAAAGCACAGGCAATATAGTTTTGAAGATTTGAAGTTTCACCCCAATAAACCTTAATGAGACCATCAAAAGAACGCATTAATCCTTCGTTTCCTCTAGCATACAAGGCTTATTTTTTTTTGGCATTTTACCTGCTGTTAAAAAAAACACACAACCCTGCATACATTGCTTATGGTTACAAACCAAGCAGCACCTATCGAATGTCCTTAGCTAGTGCTTGGTGTTCAATATCCCCTAGTCACTGTGTTAAAGACCATCTTTCGAACCTCAAACCAGATGCCCTGGTGGACAGTGGGTTGGGTTATGGAAATGCAACACAGTTACAGGTGTACCAGAGGGGTAGATGCTTGAGGACACACCCCTATAAATAGTGGAAGGGTGGGGCCTGGCTGATAGGTACGCTACAAAATTGTAGAGCTTGGACGCTGTGTACAAGCACTCTGAGAAAAAAGGAAGAGATGGGAAGACATCGAGAGCTGGCTGCATCTCTGCTTATCCTGGTACTCATGGCCTACATCTGTGAAGCAGGTAACACAACGTTATAGCGGTCTCATGGGGTTTCAAGTTTAAAAAATATAATTTTGCTTTGCTAGGGAGTAAACGTTAACGAGGCAGAACTAGATATCAACTTCTAATAGCAGTTTTTACTTCTGGTGAAAACTTAAATGACCAGGGGATCCGTTTTAATGAAAGGAGACCTGGTTCAATTACTACAGTACATAACAATTATGAAAATACTGGAACCTGGAACTGGAAGATATAATGATTTAAGGATACCACTTTTCTATTTCCTATTAATCTTATTCGACTAAGCAGTTGCACTGACCTTATATTTACTTATATTAAAGACCTATATATTAAAGAATATTATGATATTAGACCTTATATTATGTTACTCTGTTAGTCCAGGTTCATTGTACTATTACGTGTACTGTGATGTTTTACTATCTTCTTTTTATTCTCTGTAAAAGTATATAATTTAGCGTACATGCATGCTATAGAGTCATTAGAGTAATATTATAGAATTATATACTTTTATTATATAATCTAATTATTTTTAAGCATGTTTTTAAATGTTTTTTTTTTTTGTTTGTTTTAGTAGTAAAGTCAAAAGTTCAGTGTAAATCTATTTATGGTGACCTAAAGACACTTTTCCACAGATTGGAAGCGATAGATTAAGAAGAGAGTAACATTACAGGTGTATTGCTTATTAAAGAAAAATTCTGGTCATTATTTGTTTGCCGTATACGAGACTTTCCCAGATCCAGTGCTGGATGTCCGCACCATTGTTAAAAAATATTAAAATGTAATTTTCTCCTTATCAGTAGGATAAATTTGGGAAAACACAAATCTATACAGAGCTTGTGTTTACTTTGATGTATTTTTTGCATTAGTTCATGACTTTTGTGTTAAGAAAATCACTCACTTTGAAGCCATACTACTAACTAAGTTGACATTTCTGCCCTAGCGTTGCTCAGAAGGTCTTCGGCCACTGATTTTCTGAGGTCAGGCAGAGAGAAGAGAGCTGCTCGGTGTGTGAACGGTGACTGCAGCTCAGAGAGCAGCGAGTCCGAGGAGATCTTGGAGGCCAACTCCGATTACGTGAGTGTGTTTTGCAACACCGGGCACACACTTACAAGCTTTTACAAGCGGCCCTTTGGCAGTGTGGCTTACATCACTGGGCACAAAACCAACTCTAACCTGCTATGAGCCAGTATACAAGATAGACTTTCTGAGGTCTATATTTCAGAAGTGCTAAGCATGAAGTCAGCACTTCGGAATAAAGGAGTCAGCATTGTATGCGTTGGTGTATTGGGTTTTAATGTGAATTTATCCTTATCAGCACAACTGGTTTTAAACTTTAAACATTTATTTGATGTCAGTTTAAATGTCTGTTTTAGGAGCAAGAGAACTCAAAGATGGTCTTTCCAGGTGGATCACAAGTAGGAGGCCTCAAGGTAAGACACTGCATGGCTGAAGAAAAAGGCAATAACACAAAAATAACCATGTTTTCTGAATTGGTTGTTTTACAATGTTTGCATGCACTGGTCCTGAAGTGTGGTCAGCATTATGGAATACCGTGCGTTAAGTGTTAACGCTTTCATTCAGTAACCGAGTAGACTTGGTGATCTATCTGAGAGGCGCAGAAAACTATTTGTCCACTTTCTTCCTGCTCACCTCTCTGCTGTGATCACATGAAAAGTAGCCTGTAACTAAATCTGCCCTCAGGGAAATCCCTTGCTGCTCTGTCTCGCCTTTAAGATGTCTTGCAGTCTCACACCACACAGTCAGTAAGATGCCTGTAGCAAAGTAAAGCAATAAATGCCAAAAAATGCATACAATCTTTCTTCTGCTTGCTTTCAGTGTCCGAAAACTCTCCCATTCTTATTTTCTGGATTTTACTCTACAAATATTAGCAATAATAAATCTGCTGCCCTGCTGAAAAAAAATGCAGATTAACCTTAGTCTACCAAGTCGACCAGCTCGTCTTACCAGGCCTTATGGGATCAGGAAACTTGGAAACGATTTAGACTGTGAGAGACACCGGTCCTTAGTGGATAAGAATGGACACACTTATTCAAATGCTGCATTCAAATGCAACCTGTGAATTTGTGCTTTCAGAATCAGAAAGCGTACACAAGATATGTCGAAGTATCTGCAATAACAAGTGAACTAAGACAAATAAAATTCATCCTCCAGAACTAGCTTTACGTTTATTTATAAGCCTTAGGAGGAGCTGATAATTATAAAGGAGATGTTATCAGGAGATTGTAGGAGATTGCATCCTGGCAATGTGACAATTCTTAAGCTCATCCCTGTCAATCACCACAACACAAAAAATGTATTTATGAACTCATGTATGCAGAAGAGTGCAGTTAGCATTTTGTACATCTGCCCTATGATAAAGCAATGGCAGAAAAAAGTATTCCCCAAATTTAGAGCTAACTAGTTGGTAGGAATTGGCATGTGACTAAGATTGAGAGAAAATGAAATAGAAACAAAGTGGTAATAGTAATAGTTGCTTGTTTCTCATCATCTCTGGTTATAAAGACAAATAAAAGTCATGAAGAGGTAAACCTGTCCTTTCAAAAAAAAACAAAAAAAAAAACATACAATACTAAACTGCATGATTGGAAAAATAACTAACATTCATTTTCATGTTAGAGAAAAAACATTTTTTTTTCTCTGAAATCTTGTTAGTATTATTAGCAGTTGTGTATAAAGCCAAGACAACATTACAGCTATTGCTCGGCAACTAACAACCGCAGAGACCAGTTACAGTATTAGCTAGCTAACTGAGGCTAAGGACTTTGCTACCTAGCACAAATCCATGAAGATTTTATTACAGACAATAGTAGTAAAAGCTCAGTGATGTGGAAACGAGAAAAATCTGTCCAGAATATCAACATTTTGTTGGTAAATTACTTCTTTAAATCTGTGGCGTTCTGTGGCTGTAATCTGACTGCAGTTACACTTAGCATCAACTGCTAACTAAAGTTTTAGTTTGTAAACTCAATGAAAAAAAAAATTTTACATTTACATTTACATTTACATTACAAAATTTTTACATCATGAAGATTGAGGATAGATTTTGGGATTTAATAAGAAACACAATGAGCACAACTCTGTATGTAGCATAAAGCTATTAAATATTATTTGTGTTTGTACCAGTAATGGCAGCTTTGATAGCTACAATTACACACAGGCTTCCTGTCTATATAAAAACATATTCTGCTACATTTACCTTAGCTTCAATAAGTTGTTCCTTTTTGGCCCCAATGGCTTAAGTTACATGATTCTATAATATAATGCATGCTTGCTCTCTCTCTCTCTCTCTCTCTCTCTCTCTCTCTCTCTCTCTCTCTCTCTCTCTCTCTCTCTCTCTCTCTCTCAGGCTCCTTTTGGAGGTTCAAGGCAGGAAGGTTCAGGTATGTAGCCCTGAGGCAGAAATTGTGTGCGTAAAAGTTGAAGGTGAGCCTGAGGCACGAAATCTCTGCGCTGATGGATGTAAAGAGCTTTACTCAACACGCAGTGCCTTCACACACTCCAACGGATCACACAGTGGGTTGAGAGTATGTTATTATATGTAAAAAAAAAAAAAAAAAAAAAAACAGTAAACCTAAAGTCTTTTATATCTATACATACAGTACATAAGACTAATATTTTGTTGGTTAGTGATATTGAACCTAATATGCCTAATTTTATATTAATGGATATTATATAAATTTGGTTGTATTATAACCAGGATACTTTTTTTTTTTAACTACATGGATAAGATTCTCATAATAATACCATTAATGTAGACAAGGTGCTGCCAAGCATGGTGCTGTTTGAAAAAAAAGGAAGGAAGGAAGGAAGGAAGGAAGGAAGGAAGGAAGGAAGGAAGGAAAAAGGGAAGGAAGAAAAAGAAGGTTGATTGATTTTTCTCTTCAGTTTTAGATTAACTTGTTTCTCCACAGTAGACATATATGGTGCTAAAGCTACATAAATGCAAACACAACTGGCATTGTTCACTTTTATCAATTTACATCTCTGGTCTGATAAATGATCACAATTCAATGTACAGTAACCAAAATTGTAACCATTTTAACTAAACTAATATGAGTATATGTTATATTTTGTTCGCTATTCATATAATCTAAACTATTTCTTCTTTTTCAAGAATGAAATGATTAAAATGTTCAATAAATAGCCTACATGACATTTCCTCAGGGTCTGTTTTTTTTTCTCCAGTTATCTATACATTATGTTCAAACACCTTTCTAATTTTGCAAGGGACCTACATTTGAAGGAACACATCATAAATATGGTATACTCTTCCTAGTGTCCCTCCCAGTTTATTTTCAGTAACTGTCACACAGATTATGAAACATACAGCCACTGATAAGCCAAGCAACATTAATGAATATCAGATTGGAAGATCTGGCTAGTAAAGTCCAGAAGAGTTCTTCTGTTAATTCTCTGTTATCTAGTGTCTGCTGCCATCTTCTGTCTTCTACACATCAGGCACAAATCTTGCCCAGTAACCACAAAACAACCCAGTTCTATTGCTGAGAAGTCAGATTTTTGGGTTTTTGCATGTCGTGTAATTTTTCCTGCAGGATGAACACGTCTGTGGTTCTGCACGAGTTGAGCAACAGAATGCTGAGCTCATTTATAGGATCACCAGAGCAGGTTATGAGGCGATGCCAGACTGGAGCGTGGGAGCCGACACACTTCAGCAATCTGAAGAATGAGCTGGGCATGGAGGCAGGACAGGAGCAGCCTATGGGAAACGAAGGAAGGCTTTGCAAGCGATACTGTTGGGGAAATAAAACACCTGCATTTTTTCTACACTTCTCTTTATGACCCATATGTCAGCATGGGGCTCAGGGACCCCAAGCATAAGCAGGGGTCCATGATTGCTTTCATTTTGTTACTGTGATGGAAACCACAACCCACCATTATCAAAGTTATTATAATTATTATCGATTTCTTTCAGTTATTTAACAGCTGGGAAATGAAATAGTGTGTTTTCTGAGTGGATAGAAGAGTATAAAGCATAAATAATGAATAAATCTCTGCTAAAAGGGTATGTGGGGTTTTTTTAAGAAAGTTTGTGAACCCATCATCAAACTGTAGAGGAAAAACACCACATATCCTTTTAGCAGAGATTTATTCATTATTTATGCTTTATACTGTTTTATCCACTCAGAAAACAAAAAAGCAAGCACTGCAATAATTTCCTACATAGATTTTTTTTTTACAATTTGCCTTAAAAAAAGAAACAAAGAAAAAAAAACAATGTACATTAATTTAGCAAAGCATCACCCTCACACACAATACTGCAATCCACTGCCATGATTTTCTTTTTAAATATTTCAGATTCCTTGTCAAAAAAAAACCACTATACTGTGCATATTAATGGCACGTCAACACTTATTCTTGTATACAGGGCTGTTGGAGACCTAGAGGACATTTTACTTTCTGCCCCAATCATACCTGTCAATTTACAGGCCACAAGGAGGTCCCAGGTGAAAGTCTAAACCATGGTAACATCCATAGATATTATCACAATAAGTACATTTAGCTTTTACTATATCTACGATCTATACTTTTATACTATATCTACTACTATAATATACTGTTTTCAATACGGAAATTGTATTTAATTAGAAGATTTACTTCAAGTTGCTTATTGTAGCATTACTAAGCAATGCATTTGCAATCCTATGGAACTGATTTATTAATCATTCTCATAATGATTGGCATAACCAAATGAATGGCGTTTTAATCCAATTCATAAACAAAACATACAAATACACTTCCATCAATTGTATTTAATTGAAGCGGAATACATTTAATAAACCACTCTCAGAATTAAGAGGAATTTTTATTTTATTTTAGTTTTATTTGTCACTGAGGTTGTACTTGAAATGATTTAACACTAGATGGCAGCAAAACAAACAGACGCTCCTGCCCACCTAAGGTCGTTCATTAATATCGATAATTCCACATCTTTATAGAACATCTTCATTTGCTGTAGGTGTAATGGAATAAAGAAGATTAATAATTATATCCTTGACACATATGATATAATAATATAAAGTGGTTAATTCACACTTTGTAAAAATGACATATTACTAAATACATTTGAGCTTCTTTTCTCTCAATCTCTTTTTCTCTCTTTCTGTGTGTGTGCGTGTCTGTGTGTGTGTGTGTGTGTGTGTGTGTGTGTGTGTGTGTGTGTGTGTGTGTGTGTGTGTGTGTGTGTGTGTGTGTGTGTGTGTGTGTCTTTTAATTAGCCGTTTTCAGTACTATTTATAGCCAGAATGTCATGGGTCAAAGGTTGAAGTACTTACTGACAACATTCCCCAGAAACTTCATTCTCAGTTTGGAGAATTTTTGCTTGCCCAGTCATGTAAAGTGAAAATGTACAGAAAAAATGTAAATCTATATTTCCACTTATTTTCCAGTTGGCTATTAATCCACATCCTTTAGTGATGAATGTTTTCTGGTGGACAGTCTTTGACACTGGTGGACAGTCTTTGACACTGGTGGACAGTCTTTGACACTGGTGGACAGTCTTTGACACTGGTGGACAGTCTGCACACTGGTACATTTGGATACAGTATGTAGATTATTTTTGTATGTTATTAATAGTATCTGATTTGTAATCCAGGGTTGTGTCATTACCAGCAAGAACTAAACAACAACAACGTTGTCTTCTTACAGTACTGATCAATGTATAGACAATATAGTCTATACCTCATTCCTGAAAGGAATATCTCATTCATTTCTAAAGGTCTGGATCCACATGGATGTAATGGTTTAATTCAGCCTACCATATGTAAACATAGATGGGATACAAATACACTTTATAAACAGGAGGTTTTGATGACTATTTGAGTGCGTAATAAAACACAAATAAGCATAACTCAGAATTATTAAATCATGGAGTTCATCATAGAATATCACTGCACTACTGTATACAGTATGTAAGCTTGTAGACACCTGAACATTACACCCATATGTGCTTGAAGAACATCCCATTCCAGATTTAGTCCCCCTTCCCCTAAAAATGTCAGGCTCTACTGTAGGGCAAGGAAAATGTACAGCATTTTAAGAAAACGATGTCAATTGGGATGCAAATACGCACAGGATTCATTTCGCTTATTGTGCTAAGCAGCATTGCTGCATTTGTCAAAAGTTCCCCACTTTGTGACAGCCTAGTGTAGTACACTGGGGAGGGATTTAAACCTAGATTGGATTTGAGATCGGTCAATCTGATCTGGCAACCCAGCGTCCAAACGAGCCGTGCGTAATGCCAGATCACGGAACGGGATGGAGAGAAGAAAAGCAGCAGTTTGAATAAGCATTCAACCAGATGCACTGATGTTGTAGGTTAAAAAGTTACACTGTAATAGCTTTGTTGCAATAACTTTCTTTACACACAAAGCGTTCCCGTGCACATGGATGCTGCGCGTTGTGATTAGATCTGGTTTTGAGTATTAGGGCTGCTTTAGGAGGCTCGCGCGCCCTGGACACGGTTCCTCGCGATGCGTGCAATTGCGACATTCGTGGCTCTGCTCACGCTGTGCGTGATCGCGGTGCATGGGTGCCAGCTTCCCCATGACTGGAGACCGCAAACGGAAGCGTGCCGCGCTGAGCTGGCCGAGATAATCGTTTTCGCCAGGGTGCTCGCTGTTCATCAGGACGCGCACGGAGGCGCGTATAACTACCTGCCGTGGCAGCACGAAGCCGGACTCTTCTTCTCGGCTGAGATCGAGCTGCTGTGCGACCAGGCGTGGGGCAGCATGTTGGAGGTGCCCGCCGGCTCGCGCTTCAACGTCACCGGACTCGGCTACTTTCCATGTTACTCATACAGCGTGGTGGAAAATAACAACTACTACTTTTTCTTGAGGTAAAGAAACGGGATTCTTGATGCCAGGGTGCCCTAAGGGGGCCTAGACCTGGAGCAAGGATAGCTATAGAGATAGCTTATACAGCATCTCTTGGAATCCTGATGGCAAAATGTGCCCAGTGCAGTTGGTACAATTTGCCATCAGCATTCCAAGAGATGCTCTATAGCTGTATTCCAAATGTGGCACACATAATAATAATAATAATAATAATAATAATAATAATAATAATAATAATAATAATAATAATTAACTGATGATTTAAAACAATGTCTTTATGTAATCTACTACATCTATAGTGCAGGTCTACTTACCAGAGATTTCTACATGTTTTCCAAGACTGGGAATTTAATGAAAGTCTTGGGGGAGTTGCTGAAAAATAACAAGTTCTAGTTTTTTTCATTAGGTCATGAAAACGGTCACTCATGGAAGAATGCCATAAAGAGGAGCAGACAGGAGATATTGGTCTTGTCTAGGTGTAGATAGATAGATAGAGCAAGTGCACGTTCTGACATTTCAGCACCAAACATTTCAAGAAGCATAGTGACTCACTGAAAAAGTGTCAAACTATAGTCTTCGGTTGGCCAAATATATTAAATCGACAAATATTTTTGGAGACATTAATTAACAGATGAGTGCAATAAGGTGTGATAAAGGAATACTTTAACAGAAATCTGGAAGCACACGTAAAGTGGAAGTTTAGGGGCACTTTTTTAGGGAAAAGTTCATGCACTAAAGAGTAGAATTAGAATACACCTTTTTTTTAAAAAAATATGGTCATGGGTAAGCACAGAAGTGTATATTACAATGTACTGTAACCAAAACTGTACCAATTTCCTGCACAGTTTCAGTTTTTCCATCAGTCACAGTTTTTCAGTGCGGATTCCATCACATTTTTGTGCAATGCATTTGATAAAGACCAACCATTGATGGAGATAATGATCTAAGAAGTTTCCACAAAGGTAATGCGAATAATTATTGGACCATTGGACGATTCCGGAAATAAAAACATAGACAAATGGTTTGTGAAGGATTCACTTGGTCTTCTACTATGGGTTTGGACGAGTCTTCTATGGGTTTATAAATGAAAAAAGTAACCCAAAAAGGTGGGTCCTCAAGTGTTCTTTGAATGGTTAATTGATCTAATTTTCTCAAAAGGTTCTACTTGAGATGTTTCTTAGATAGAGATTAAGAAAGAGAACATGGGAAAGTAATTTAAGTGTTGTAATGTATGGTTTGCATACTGTATATGGCATGGAAGATCCAGTAACCAGAAGCAACCCCTACCTAGAAAGGAGAGTTCTTCAGTGTTAATTTAAATGGTTAATGTTCTTACCAGTCTACATTTTTTCATAATTAAAAAGAAAACAGATGTCTTCATGTACGTTTTGTGTTTCTATCTGGGTTCTTGCCTTTGGAATATGTGTGTACAATGCTTTGACTGATGGCCATGCTCCAGTGTTCTTTGGATGGCTACAAGGTCTACGTTTCACTAATAGCTTCACCCTGGTCTAAATGGAAACAGAGAAAATTGTAGTTGAATGGATATTTGAGAGTCTTTATGTAAATTTTGTGCTCTTTATATGAGAATTTAAGTTTGTGCAATGCTTTGACTTTATAACTAGCTAGAAAAAGTGTTCCTCCTCTAGGGTTCTTTAGTATCCAAAAGATTCTACTTGAACCTTTTTTTGAAAGAAGGATGCTTTTGCATAGAGATTTTTCCTCAGGGAAAAGAGCAAACATCTAGATGTGAATTTAATTACTGTATGACTGAGTGAAAGATGAAGAGACAGAAAGAAATCAACTATTTGCGCAACTATTTAATTCCTTGTGTATTTAACCACAGTGATTCAGTTCTTACAGGCTTGTTGGAACGTTTACGTTTTGACAGCGGATGCTTTGTGTATCTTAACAACCAGACTGTTTTAGTTGTGTTCAGCATCTTAGAGCCACTCAAAGGTCCAATAATTCAAAGTGAGTGATACTTTTCTCCCACATGTAACATTGCCTAGTGTCTTGCAAACCTTTCCATGTCTCTCCTTATTGTATTTAATGGCAGACACATTAAAATTACTGAAGCTAATCAACCGTTTGATTTGACTGTAAAAATGCCAAACACAGCTGTGCTCGACATGCATGAAAAACAGCTGTATGTGAAACATCCAATATTTTCACAAGAAAAAAAGTGTAAGTGAAAATCCCAGTCAACTGTATGACCTCAGCTCTCGTGGAAGCCAAGTATTCAAGTCATTAAGGAATGCTGAGGCATTCTCTAAATGTGCTGCACCATTTGGTATTTCATTTTATCCCTAAAACTTTATGTCACCGTAGCATATACAGTACACAGAGTTTAAATCAGGTCAGCATGTCAAGCAAGGCATAAAGGTTCTGTAAAAATGTACATATTAGAGCAATAGGCGAGACTGTGGAAAGAGGGACGATTATTTTCTCAGTCGGTCAACAAAAATCCAGAGTAGATACACTATTAGCGGCTCATATTTCTTCCCCCTTCATTGTATCTACAAGACACAGTAAGCCATGAAAGCATGACCTTAAACCTGACCACCCACTTGATTTTGACAACTGCTGCATTTTTTTTCTCTGTATATATAGCATCGGTTGTTCTGGGTCAAAGCAAACAGCTGGATCTATTTAAAAGAACTTCCCCTAGATGTCATGTAGATAAGGGACACGTTAATACAGATCCTTTCAATAGGTTCATAAAGATTTCAGTAAAAAGAAAACATCTGTTGCATACTGGTTAATTTAATAACAGTGGACAAGCAGCCTTAAGGTTTCACAAAACATGGAGTTGCAAGAAGAGGAAGCACAAGTATAATATAATCTGATGTCATGTTTTCCACCGTGATGTTTCTGGTGGTTTGAATGAAGCTGAGGAAGCACTACAGGAACTGAATGCGGCATTCATCACAGTAATTATCAAAATATGGCCTTTAATCACCACATTGTCAGTATGACCTGGATATCTTAATATCCACAAAAGCTGTTTTATTTCCCATGTAAACTCTTCTATTGATCGATTTATCAGATAACCAGACCAGCATGATGAGATTGAGTTTAATGGGTTTAATCCATATTGAACCAAACCACAGTGGAACATATGACCAGTATGAACACCAAGATCCATACAGAGCAAGAGGGTGAAAAATCAGAGGGTGTTTTGGTGGTCAGATTTGGGGATGTATACTGTATGTAGTGTATGTTTGGCTTGAGAGTCTACATCAGCATTAAAATTGGCAGAAATCATTGGAAATGTTTGGAAAATAAGTGTATAATGAGAAACAAACAAACAAACAAACAAAAAAAAAAACAGGTTGCTTGAAGGTCCTGTTGAAGAGTCTATGCGCTAAGCTAACAAACCCGAACCAGAACGTTTGTGCCTCTCTACAGTACAACCACCCAATCTACACCAAATCAATGATTTTAACACAACAGTCTTGTGCAGACACGTTAAGCTCCCCTGCATTTTCAACACCTTTCAGATAACAAACAGTGCACTTGCTTTGTACTTCCATTAAAGGAATTCCAAGCTACCTCCAGCAAACCCATCTCAAAGTCCCAAGCCAAGTAAAACCTTAGGGGCTGATGTGGTAAGAGGACTGACATGACGACTGCTTTGCTCATTATTTTTGACAAAGTGATGCATGAACCACTTTCTCTGAGCCAAACTGGTCTCAAAGCCAGATTCTTATGTTGTTCTTCAAGAAATTCCTCCTCTCTTTATGGTGAGTTTGGTCAGACAGCTAAATCCCAGGTTAGCACTTGAGTTCCAGCCAAAGATGAACAGACATTTATATCCAAGGAATGGACATTTTGTTGTGAACTCTTGTTCTGATATCACAAGGAGGCCACAAAGGCATTCTTGATC
The DNA here is from genome assembly GCF_030014155.1 of Tachysurus vachellii. Taxonomy (NCBI): domain Eukaryota; kingdom Metazoa; phylum Chordata; class Actinopteri; order Siluriformes; family Bagridae; genus Tachysurus; species Tachysurus vachellii. Next base: position 15,378,509 of record NC_083481.1, read on the forward strand.
TTTGGTATCTCTGATAATGTCTTAAATCTGAAAGGTTCCTGTATGGTAAACAATCTGATGCTCCACAGGGATGCTTTCCTTAGCAAGATTAAGGAGAAGACTTAGATGGCTTCTCAAAGTTTGTCTTTATCTGCATTCCATTATTGTACACATTGCCCTTTCCTAGGAGTTTTAAAAGAAGGGGGTAAGCTCATTGAACAAAAGAACGTATTGTTTTCAGCATTTCAACCCTGTTAAGGCCATGCCGGTGCTGAATCAGCAAACCAGCGTTGAAAGATTTCCATCTCTCCCTCTCTCTTTCTTACTCTCTGGGGTTCTTCATTTCCTGAAACACTCCAAAGTGCAGTCAGCAAAGCCTGCCACCAATCAATCATCAGTTTTGGTCCTCCAGATGGGACCCATGAGGGAAAGAATACCTCCAGAATGAGACATATGTATGTTCAGGACAGCTAAACATTACACATTGCTTCAGGTTGTATATGTTGTAGAGGAGAACCCTACAGTGACTGGAGGATAATGGGTGTACTGGAAGTTTAAACTGTGGGCAGATTTGATTTTTGGGTGGCCTTGTATTGACATGGTCATGGTGGGAACTCAACGAAGTTTACTGTATTCACAGAGAATTCTGAAATGTTATTAACGCATAGTACATTGAATACATAGGTTATTAAGATTTGCATGTTATGTCCCTTTTCATAAAATGACACAAAACATAAAAATTGGAGAAATTGGTATTACATAGACTTGTGTTGCTGTTCTTTACTGGGATTCACATTTCCTTGGGTCTTTTTTGGAGACATTTATAAATGTCACTCATCAAGGTTCGCGTTAGTTCTGGCAGGCCACGTCATGAAGCGTGCATCAGCTGTTAATCAGCTGTCCACGACGCGCACCAATCCGGTTACGACATCCATATTACCCGACCATTTAAATTCCCATTCATTGAGCCGCTTTCTAGCGCATCGCTGTTGCTGCGACTTAAACTCCCACCTCCAACCCCGACTCCACCATGCCGGAACCTGTGTCCGTTGTACCAGTTTACGTCTTAAATCTCCACATATTTCTCTCTCTCTCTCTCTCTCTCTCTCTCTCTCTCTCTCCCTCTCTCTAATTATTTAATTATTTATTTATCAATTCATTCATTTATTATTTGCAAAGAAAAAAAAAACTCTATGCATGATCAATGGTTCTGTTATAGGGGGGGGTCTATTCTAATTTCTAGTTGCTGCTCTCCCCGCTCGGTCCCTGCATGCGCACGGACGGGCGCGTGGATTCCTGCCCAGAACAGAACCATACCGCCAACGCTAACTGTATGCTATCATCTAATAAATTCTCATTTGACAAAGTGGTCCTGACAGAAATAATGATTCTGTGATTTGAACTGCTCCTGCCACTACTGTCTAGGTTGCTGATACAGAAAACTGATCACCTTTTAACCAATCAGATTCAAAAATCCATGGTATAATAATGAAATAATGCTTAACAGGACAATGAACTACTGAGCAGCCAGTTTCAAGACATTCCAACCTATAATCATTGTAAAGTCTAATAGTTACCTATTAACTATATTAAGAGCATGCTATTCAAAAGATATCTTCTGTGTGTGTGTGTGTGTGTGTGTGTGTGTGTGTGTGTGTGTGTGTGTGTGTGTTTATGAACTAAAGCTATAAAAATGCCAAATCGTAACCTAAGCTTCCAGCTGGATTGAGTTTGACAGGACAAATCTCACAAGTCAAACCATCAAAAAATTGAGAAGCCAGAGACGCAGAGCATGGAAATGTTAATCGAATCAGCATGGATGCTCAGATAAACAACATTTAACCTGGCATGATCTTCCATGAAAGGGTGCTGAGATTTTTTTTTTAAAGCAAAGTGAAAGGTCATTGGGAGTAATGGTTGAACTTCTTTTAAAGGAATTTGAGGCTGTGACATTTTAACGTCTGGTGCAATCTCCTCAGACAACATAAAGACCCTCTTCTTTATTAGCGCATACCGGAAAAGATTAAGATTTAAGATGTTCACATTAGTATTACTGGAAAGAGATTAGTGAAACTCAACCAACTTTTGATAAGGAACAAGAAGGTTGGTAGTAAACTGTATTACTTGTCACGCAACACATTTTGTCATCATCTTCTGCAACATATGAAATACAGATGGTAAACAGACCAAGATGCAGTACGATGACATCTTCGCCAAACACTAAATGCATCCAAACCCCTTTAGCGAGCCAACTTTCTTTTTTAATAAATTTTTGTTTATCGGATACTCACAAAGACACACTGAGCATCACAAATTGAAGAATGTAGTTCTTTAATCAAGGTTAAGACGTCGCTCTCATTCAGAATCCGCTAAGTTTCTCGTGTCTCTTCACACAAGATGCATTTGTGTTTGTTCTTGACCTTTACGACTGTTGTCTGTTATGATAATTGGACGATGTCTTATAGCTGGTGCAAATTCAGAGGAAATTAATGGCACATGCTCTTACACACATATTTGAGTGGGAACAAGGTTTAAACCCAGGCATCGTTTATGTGGATGGAAGAAAAGTTGCTGAAAAAAGTCTGTTAAAAGTATTTCGTTCTGATTGGTAGAAATATTATTGTTGATTTTTTAAGGAGATATTTATAGTATTTAACATTTTTTGAAGGAGTCTCCAGTGTTAGCGCTTTATAACAGTCAAGGTAAAGCCATTTTAGTTTTCCACCATAGGGAGAGTCTTCCAGATTGAAGGAATTTACAGTTTACTGGTTTCTTGTTAACATAATAATGTTTTTATTTGTTTTGGGTAGTTAAAAACACGAGAAACGGCGCCAGAGGTGGGGATCGGACCTGGTTCTCCTCCGTTGGTCCTATCCTCCTTGCACTGTAGCACATCAGGCACAAACGCAGAGATTCAGTGGATTTACTACTTTTAATTTAACATAACATAAACTAATAAACTATACAAAAGACATCACATGACATAGCATATGGCATAACAACTTGGTTAACATGAACAAAGCTATACATAAACAGGTCTTTACATACAAACCTGGATGGCATGGCTTCCTGCCTTTTGGCCAACAGGTACACATTACGTTGAGATACACATTCACATGTTCTAATATCGATACAGTGACTGGACCCCCACAAAGAGCCCTAGTGGTCTGGCAATGGATTGTCTCAACAACTCTTTTTTTTTTTTTTTGGATTAAATTTAATCATTTGATTGACGTGAGAGAATAAAGGTTTATTCAAAAGGTATGATGTGTCATTAATTAATTATTAATAAATATTGGCAAGAAGCTGTGGTAGAAGAGGAAACATAATTATAATATCCACCGCATTCATTATTTTCATATAACAGCATGAAATCAATAATTAACAAATATATGAATCTAAGACTGAAATACCATGAAGCCTGCCAGTCTCAGGTATAGTTGGCTGAAAACATTGCAGGCTTTGTATGCAAACATGGATTCGTTTTAGGATTCAGTCTGAGCTTGTGCCAGATAAAACTACGGATTATAAAAAACATTAAGTTATAACCCTAAAGCTTTTGGTGATTCTCCAGAGCTTAAAAAAAAGGTTCCGGATGCATGAGCTGCTACAGATGGCTTTGAGTCAGCAAATCTAACATTTCTAGCTAATACACACATACAGGAACGTAGTCATCAGGCATGTTCATCAGGTAGACTGGAAATGTACCTTGCGAAGTGTTTCCAAAAACCAACAAAAACACTGATAATACCAATTCTGAACACGATAATTAGATTTCTTAGTATGCTTATTTATCTCGGGTGGGGTAAGACGTCATCTGACAGGGACGATGTCTGATATTCTCCTACAAAGTAAGCATATTTTATTTTATTTGTACAGAGCTCGAGGGCACGGTGGCTTAGTGGTTAGCACGTTCGCCTCACACCTCCAGGGTCGCCTCCACCTTGTGTGTGTGGAGTTTGTATGTTCTCCCCGTGCCTCGGGGGTTTCCTCCGGGTACTCCGGTTTCCTCCCCCGGTCCAAAGACATGCATGGTAGGTTGATTGGCATCTCTGGAAAATTGTCCGTAGTGTGTGATTGCGTGAGTGAATGAGAGTGTGTGTGTGCCCTGTGATGGGTTGGCACTCCGTCCAGGGTGTATCCTGCCTTGATGCCCGATGACGCCTGAGATAGGCACAGGCTCCCCGTGACCCGAGGTAGTTCGGATAAGCGGTAGAAGATGAATGAATGTACAGAGCTCTATTAATGCCTGATTTTCTGTCATAAGCGTAACTCTCACTAATATGTTTAGGGTTCTCCAAAATGACCTGAATAGGAAAACCAGATGTTTTTCTTTTTTTAGTTCATTTATGATTACACTGTCATCCTTGTCATCAGACAGAGCACACACACACACACGCACACTTAGGGCGATTTTTCCTGTATCTGCTCACTGCTGTCTGCCAAAACTTACAGGAAGAATAAAGGGAGTCAGCCCTTAATCGAGGGAAAAGTAAAAAGAGCTTCTCGTTTTTGCTTCTTTGTGCCAATGTAACCATGGCTTTGGATTTAATATTTATCCAGCCACTTTAAGAACTTTGATAACACACTTTCCTCACTTCCCTGATGCTAAGAAAGTTTACTTGGGTGTGCATGAGAAGTGTTTTTCTAGCTCAACAAAATCCCATAAGAGAAAGATGAAACTCTGTGAAAAGGAAATGCTACAATCTGATTGGCATTGCCATGTTATGACATCACATTAATAGTGCTTTGGAGTTCTTCATGAAGTATACTAGACACTGGCAGATTCCATTAAAAAACATGTGTAATGGATTCCTGAGTTATCTTATGAGCCAAATTATGAAAGAGTTAAAAAAAAAAATCAGTTGCCATGGGGACAGAACAAACAGCACACAATGTTTCCATCATAAACAATACTAGTTGCCATTGTGATGTGACGCCGATGTCTAAGCTATTGTTTTCTTCTCACCCACTTCAAGGATGGATGAAAACTACAACATTATTCCTCATGGAGTGAATTTCCAGGACCCCATCTTCCCTGACACGCCTGAAAACCATCGCATGTTCGCCAGCCTCTTCCAGTTCTCCAACTGCACATCTGGGACTCAGGTCCACACGTACACTCCAGAGTGGGAGGCACAGGAGGACAGCCGGGTAAGCCCTTGTCAAACAATCAACCTTTCAATTATGAGTATAAAAAGCATTGAAGCACAACAGCTATAATAAAACCCACATGCACGTTTACCTTAAAAACGCTAGCTCTGTAATCTAGCCTCTCTAATCATTGAGATGATCTCGTGTCATTCATGAAAACTTTCTGTATCATTTAAAGCTGTAATTGACTTCCACCTCACCACTACACTAAGCAGTAGTTGAGAATCATGCAGAAATATTTTCCAGTTCCAGTCTCTGCCTTACGACTGACATGGTCTAGTACAATGTTGGTTATTCCAACATGCTTATCTACATCTCAGTGAAGGCATGCAAAGGCCTAATCATATGCCGTGTCCTCTCTTCAATACCTGTGAGCTCACTCATGTGCTTGTTTTATCGTCCTTTCATGAGCATGTTTCTTGTAGGTGTATGAATGAAAGCCTGTAGGTTATTGAAAAAGATGTATGATATTCAAGCCTAAAGCTTTTGCTTGCGAATCTTGAGGAAAAATAGTTACCGGTTATTTCTGGGACATGGTCTTTGGAAATAATAAGCAATTATTCAACCTTTATGAAATCAACCGTCTGAAATCCTTAGTGCTCTCTTAAAAGTATGTGATTCTTATAAATATAACTATATGTTTATTATTAGTTATTAGTTCTTTCTGTGGCTGTACATGTTTGTGTAATTTTGCAACAATTCATCACAGCTCTATCAGCATCACAGTGTCAACACTAAGCCATGTGCTCTAATTTGCTGAACTTAATAAATTTTGGTGTTCCTTCCATTGACCTTGGTTTTTTTTTTTTTTTTTTTTTTTTTTACTAGGGAGCTGGTTTCAATCCAGTCCTGAGCTCTTGTGAAAGCTTTCTGTCATAGCAAAGCAATGAGAGCGGATTAGGTTACGGTAATGAGTTGGTCTCGGTTTGTATCAGCGATCATTTGGAAGGACGAGGAACAGCAGACATTTGCTTTCATATGGAATTGCATTCATATTTTTGTTGAAGTCAGAGCGAAGTTTTGTGGAAGGCAATGCTTTTGTGGAAGCTGCTTTAATTGATATTTATAATGGTAAAAACTCGGAAACTATTTGTAACCTTTTTATTTCACGTCAATTTTTTTTTACAGCCCAACCAGTAAAAAGGTAAAAAAAAAAAAAAAAGAAAGAAAACTGTACATCATGAAATTTTCATTGCCAGCAGAAATAGCTTCCTGTTTAAAAATAATTCCTGTGAAATGTTTGCATACCTGTATGACGGGTTGTCATGAAGGTCACCGAACAGACTGCACAGCAGCGTTGTATGGCATGGACAGTTACCCAGCTGAGTTTGGGCCTTGTTTCAAGTGCAGTGGACAGTGTCCATACAGTCTATAAAGGACAGGCAATTAAATACTGCTTCACTGATATACATGTACACACACGTGTGCAGCTGTAATTTTCTATAGTTTTATTGTTGCACAGTGTTGTTGTATAGTCTGGTCATACTGCAGATTACCACAATCATTCATCCTCTTGCATATGGTTCACATTTATCCGAGTCACATATTTATATCATAATAGTCCAGATTCACATTATAGCTACACAAAAACCCAGATGGTAGCAATACCGAAAGAGCTATGTAGGAAATCTTGGATTATAGGAATGATCACTGCATCATGTTAGACGTAATTTAAAGTCACTTACTTCACTTACACGAAAATGTTCGGAGCTAGATTTACAATGTATGTTTAAAGACAAGTATATAAAAAGACAAAATGTTGTCTTATATCTGCTGCAGTCATCTACATACTGTATCAGTGTTGTCGTAGAACCTTGTGAGTTGACATTATTGCTTTCAAAAGCATTTTATATTTTTGCTAAGGAGATAGACATATCCTGATCTTCTACATTGACGTGATCTGCTAATGTGATCTACACAGGTACCACAGTGATGTGATCTATTGTTGTTTGGATATTTTGTTCAAATAATGTTTTCTACATTAGATGTGATCCATGAATGTCATCTGCACATTCTGATCTACTACAGTGATGTGATCTACAAACATGATCTATGTTTTCTGATCTAGCAGAGTTGTGATTTAGTAAAGTGTTTTACACAGTGATGTGATCTACTCATGTGATCTCCACATTTATCACTGTGATGTGATCAACTATTGTTAAGTGCGCATTTTGATTAAATGATTTGATCGACTAAACTGATGTGATCTACAAATAGGATTTACACATTCTGATGTAGCACAGTGACGGGAGATCAAATGATGTGATACTTGAATGTGATCTGCACATTCTGATCTACAATTGTGACCTACCTTTAGCTATCCATTCTGGTCTATTATGATAATGTGATCTACTTATGCAATCTACACAATTGACCCTAGTGCAGTAACATGATCTACTAATGCAGTTTATACAGTTTAATCTAGCACAATGATTCAAGTGAGACAAAATAATGTGATCTTCCACAGTTATGTGATCTGCACATGTAATCCGACTATAGCAATAGTCTTGCTCTACACATACAGATCTAGCACAATGACTAGAGATCAAATCATGTGATCTACTACAGTGGTGTACTGCATGAACGTTATATGCAAATTCTGATCTACTACAGTGATATGATCAGAGTATGTGATCACAGATCATATCACTGTAGTAGATCAGAATGTGCTACAGTGATATGATCTGTGATCAGAGTATGTGATCACAGATCATATCACTGTAGCACATTCTGATCTACTTCAGTGATATGATCAGAGTATGTGATCACAGATCATATCACTGTAGTAGATCAGAATGTGCTACAGTTATATGATCTGTGATCACATACTCTGATCTGCTACAACAATGTGATCTACTGATTAGTTACAGTAATCTAATCTACCTCTTTTTTACATGAATACTTAGTAATTTTATACATCTTTCAGGATTTTACATGCCATGATTTCAACTAAAAAGTGTTGGAATAAGCAGAAAGAAGCAGAAACAGTGTTTAAATGAGCAGCTTTCTCATGGCTGTTGTTACAGATAAGCTGCTTGTATTTTTAACACTAATTGAGCTGCTTGGAAACATGCAAGTTTTAAGATTTAAAAAGGTCAAAGGAAGTAACACTGTATTAATGTTGAAACTATCATTATTGTATGACCATACTTACCGAAAAAAATATCTGAATTTCAGTCCTCTGCTTCTTACATTCATGAGTTCTTGAGAATATGCCAGTTAAAACAAAATACAGTTTTTGATGCATTCAGGTTAGGCTGTTAGATGGTTGGGAAAATGTGTGTAGATGCTGAGCTTTCCTTTAAGTATGGAACATTCCGTAGCCACAGACAATTAAGCGAAGTTGCCATAGTTGTGGTCAGATTGGTTATCAAAACCAGCAGTGGCTTGCACCAATTCAAACAAAGACCGCTCTTAATTAGAGACAGATACATATAAATTAGGAAAACCTGCTCGCTTCATCAACATTTCCCACAATACCACAATTCCCATGATAGTTTATTAAAACACAGAAATAGTGTCAGTAGTTATTCATTAAACCTTTAATGAACTAAAGTCCTAAAGGTGCTCTTTTCAAATGATATTGATGCCTATAAAGCCAAACTCTGCAGTTCAAATTGAGAAATAATACTAGATTTCTTTTTTTTTTCTGTTAGAGACATAATGTAAAGAAGCTGCCCGGGGATGTGGATTGCAAATAGAATAGAACGTAAAAAATAATGGCATTTATTAAAAGCAGTTCATTAATTGCACCTCACGGGGAAAAGGATATCTCATAAAATCAGTTAACCACATAACGGAAATTTGGTTTAAGGTTAACACACAGCCAAAATGAGCAAATGATCAAACAGTCTTTTCCTAAATACTTTAAAATGAACTTGCACTAAATCCTGTTTAAACTGATTAGCTTAGAGACGGAGAAGAAATAAAGAGCGGATTTTGTTAAGGTGTTCGGCTGGAAGGAGATGTTGTGGGATTTCTGGGTTTACTCTGTAATGTTAAGGTTTCCAACATGGGAACGTCCTCTGGACAAAAATGATTTTTTTTTTGGTACTTTGTAACATGACAAGCTGCATTTTTTATTTATATTTTGGATAAAGACTATCAAGAAAAAAGAATGGCTGGCGATGGAAGATCTGTTTTAACAGGAACTAACTTGAAATGAACTAAAGCTGATGTTTCACAACATTATATGTAATTATAAAATGATAAAATGTGTGTATTTGCGCTGGTGTAATAAGAATAAAACACTTTGAAGCTTGTGCTGTTATGGGAAACCAGGGTGGTATTTGCAACTCCATTTCCTGTTGTATTGTATCACCCTGTCATTGAATGTTTTTCTATAAAATTATGCACTGTGTTTTATTTCATGGATCTCAATTGCAGCATAGTCTTGCCATTCGTCTTTATGTTTTCAAATGATCCAGCTTTGCATACATAATCCTACATAGTATTCATTTGTTTTTGGTTGGAGTTTATGTGAGCATTTGCAATTCACATTTGCTGATTCACTTGGCTAATTATATTATTATATCCTATTTACATCTACTTTTCTTCTTGTCTCAAAGCTCCTGTGCTCCACAGTGCAGAAAGCTCTCTTTGAGGAAGAGGAGAAGGTCAAAACACTTTCTCAGAAGGTTAAGGTGCTTGAGAAAGCCAACAACCACCTGAGGGACAAAGTGAAGAATCTGAAGCGTTTGCTGAGACTGGCCAAACGGGAGACCAAGGATCAGACGGTGCTTCTTAAACAGCTTCATGAGCCTGAACCAGAGCTTCCACATCCACAGCAAGATACCACCCAGGTTCAAAAACCTGTTAATCCGAAGATCCTTCCAAGGAAGCTTAAAAACTAAGGAATTTAGTCTAATTGCTTCCAAACTGGGAAATTTTGCTTAAGTACTGCCAGGTAGTCAAACCAAATACACAACATTAGGTATGTGTATTAATAAAATTTCCATAGACTAGAATGAAACTTATAATATGGAAGTTAACAGACTTACAGTACAGTACATACAGTATGTATGCATCAGCTCAGGATTAACAGAGAAAGGACTTGACCCAGAAAACATGAATGTGCATCAGGTTAGTACGTAATGAGAAGAAATGTTGAATATCAATGAATGAATATTTTCCAGCTATTTTGATCCATGTTCAAAAGGAAACTACTGTAATACATTCACAGTGTCAGAAATGAGAGAGAGAAAAGAGATTAGATCATAGTCATAGGTCAGCATCTTGTGGTTTCATGTAACAGCTAGAATATTAACCAATGGATTATGGTGTGTCCATTAATAATTCCATAATAATTCTATTCAATGACCATCCACTCCTTTTCAAATGCACATGTATATTAGAACATTTTGTTAAAGCCTTCCTGGACATACCTGGATTTAGAAGCACTTACAGTCGGGTGCCAGTAGGCTGTCATCAGACTGATATTTTACCTTGCATAAGTCTTGCATAAAAGAATGTCGGAATTTCACAATATTTGACCATTTAAGGTTAAAGCTTTTTCGTATATTCTCAAAACATGGATGCACTTGATATCTCTGGAATGTTACACTACACTCTTTCCAAATGTCTCTCAGCATTTCTTTTATGATATCAATCTGCATAATGCTTATTTTCTTTTTACTTTTTTCTATTTTTTTTTTAAATAACCAGGGTGCTGAGCACTCCATAAATAAAACCACTACTCAGTATGACTTATTTTAAGGCCACATTTTTCAGTATTTAGTGAACTGATATGAATTTATGTTAAGGTCAACGATTTTACTAAAAAAAAAGAATGAATTGTAAGCAATATTGTTTTTCCATGTATGTTTAACATATTCATAAGTTGTTATGTATGCCATTAAAATGAAATAAACTTGCTGTTTTACTTAACTGCCTTATGTAGAGTTAAAAGCTTTTATGCAACACCAGAAGGAACTTGTTTTAGACATTAAATTTAACTAGCCGTTCTTTACTAAACGAAACAATGATACGAAGTGGTGTAAGAGGAATAAAAACACCCAGGACCTGCTTTTATTGGGGGTTTTTTTAGTAGTAACATATGTAAACATTGCAAGCATTATTATTTTTTTATATTCTATCTATATAATATCAGTCTTTATCATGTTTTATTCCTTATATACTGTATAACATCATGTGAATTTGTTGTGAAATTGCAGCTATGGAACTGCATGAATGAATATCCATGGAAATTCCCATTTAACCTGCTATAGAAGACACTTAATATCCAGAATGTCACATGAAGCAACTAATCCTCTGGTTAACACTTTTTTTCCCGCACAATCAACAACATGACACCGTAGCTTTATCAGCACATAGCACATAGATCAACCCAAATTTTTCCCATGAGCAGTGAGAAATATAGCCATCTTTCTCATCCATGACAGGAATGTGAAAGTCTCACTCGAGGCCCAATATTTTGAAATATGTGATCAGGATTAAAGCTGTTTTCAGTTCTACACTGATTTATGTTGATATATGTGGTATGTAATTTTTTAGTGGAGTGGAATTTGTTTCCTTCTATGGACCTCACACCGAAGGAGTACTGTATATTTGATTGACATCCAGGTGTACATCTGGTTTGTGTTAGAGATTAGTTTTATAGAATTTTTAATTTTATTGTCAAATCTAGACATAGACAAGTATAAGGAAGAACAAAAAAGCATTTCCAAATATCTTTGTGCCACACGATGAGCGTACACGATAAACAACACACCGAGGAAGACAAAGCGGCAGTGCAGAGTAGACAAAACAACAGAGAGAAAAGAACAAGAAACACAAACAATGGGACAATGTAATTAATACGACACACGATGGACATTAAACACAATGGTGTAGTGTGTGGAGGGTGTGGTGAGTAAAGCATAATCACTACTGGCTGCATAGAAAAATGTGTTAATTATAACGGATTGATTAATGGTTAAGTGGCTAGTGTATGATAAATCTGAGTTTGTTAAGTCCAAGGCAGTATATTATTAAGGATCCTGACAACTTGTGGAAAGAAGCTGTGGACATGGACTTGATGGATTTTTAGATGTTCTTCTATGATTATGTGACCCATATGGTTGGAGTTCTTTGTAGGCTGAGTTTAGATGAGCTTATGAAGACTTTACCTGTTGGAATCGGCCTCTCTTAGAGTAGAAGGAAGAGAGATTGTCTGAAACAAGTATGGATCTCAGGCATGAACTTTCTATACATCATAGAATTTTGAACCAAGCCAAAGTTCTCTGATATATATCAAAGCAAAACTTTTCCGAGTTTTTTGTCCAAAACTGAATAGAATTTCTCCAAAATCTCCAGAATGCCTTTACAATATGTTTTCACTCAATCTGCACTGGAAAGCACACCATCTCATACCACTTTCGAAAGAAAAATGAGATGGCCATTTATAGACTTTCTACATCCAGTCGTGCGTGACGGATCAATCCTGACTTTTCAAAGAGGTACACCGACTTTGAATAACACACCCCATTACATTCTCTTTAAGTCAGTACATCATACTCTGCACCAAACGCCAAACACACCTCCAACGACGGTATATAACTTTACAGACAAGCTGCAAAACAGATGTTTCACGTAGGGACATCTGTCCTGCTGGAAGTGTTGGAGCTATTTAAATACATGTATTTGTATGATATTTTAAAGGTGATGCCCTGACGGCATGCTTTACCGTTTTCCATTCTGCAAATCTCGACAGATTTTTGAAATAAGACTCTGAAAGGCCCATTCTGGTAAACGCTGGCTATGTTATCTGTCTAAACCATGGCATAAATCTAACCCTGCAAAATTCACTGATGTACACCAGATTAATCATTGAGATTTATGCCCACTGGTATAAACTAAAGCCCCACGTCCCATCTGGTTCTGCCCATAATTACCACATAATTAATAACAGCATCCATGGCTCCTTCTAATAAAAAGAAACTTCAGCTCCTACGTGTTTTTTCCAATTAATAACAGCCCTGTAAATGCAGAGATATGCTTTGGTCTGTTTCAGAGTGACCAGGGTAATTTTCCCACATTCCAGCCTGCAAGAAATCTTTAGGCTTTTGTGTTTTATGGCGAGATTTTACGGATCTATAAATGTAGCCGTGGTGACTGTGAAGCATTATGTGGTCCTTTTGTATGGATGTACATGGCTGTACATGATATAAAAGTTAAAACTTTCAAGGATGGAAGAAAGTCTGAAGGTGTTTTGGTCAGGTAGCCTCCATAGAGATGCTTATTGATTTTAATGGTCCTACTATCAATATTGAGAGTTTTTGGAGACAGGTTTTGCAGCATTCCCTCAATGCATGGCTGCCAAGGTGAGATCTACAGTATGTCTATAAAGCAGCATACATGTGCTTAGTCAAAATTCTGCTTACAGAGAAATTGAGAAACAGTGACGGCTGCAGTCTCTGCGTTGTTCAGCTGGAGGCAGAGTAGCAAAAAGAAATCACTGGAAATGGAAGAAATCTATGAGCCTCTCAGTTTTAACAAATCTCCTTGAAAAATGTGGGAAAATAAAAAAAAAAGAAGGGAAAAAGAATGAGCCAGATCTAGTTTGAATTCAGAACATTCATTTTAGCCTTCAAATGAATGAGCAACAATGATATGTACAAGAATCTTAACTTGAAGGCTTGAAAACACTACTTGTACACCTCAAAGCTCCAGGGTTCCCATTTTGATCTTGAGCTCAGGTTACTGTCTCCACAGAATTTCCTCTGTGGTTTCCGGCTCTTCTAAATTGGCATCTCAAACAGGGTGTGTGAAAAAACAGAATTTTCTAAATCATATGCAACAAAATAATAGCAAACCTTTAACCCAAATGTGACAGATTGTTAAGTGATAGTACAGTGAAAACATGTATAAAGAAACAATCAAATTTTCTACAGAAATCCTACAGAAGCCATAAACAAACATTACTCTAAGCATACCATTACATTTTTCCTAAAAATAAATGGAAAAAATAGTATTCCCATGTGTTCAACGGTGATGATCATGTAATTTTATAAAAGGGTAATAACATGTCCAAAGAAGTCTATGCTATGTGCTTCCTGTTTGCGTATTCAAAGCAAAAATATTGATGTACTTGTCAAAGTATAAAAGTTTAGCTTTAAGCATCAGGTCATGCAGTATGAAAATAATCCCTAAATCCCTAACAGGTAAAGGAAGTAAGAGCGTGTGTAAAAAAAAAACACCACACTTTGGCAACAGTATCCTAACGAACAAGACCTGTGTTTCTCTAGACCACATGTAGCGATTTTATTTGGTGCGACTCTCAGGTCTGACGTTTTCCCATGAAATAGCAGTGGAAAGCATGTTAGAAAAGCTTTTGTGGCAGTTCAAGCCCAAAACTTTGCTGCCTAGTCCATTTGGCATCTCTTGAACAAAGTGTCTGAATACATTACAGGGTAATTAAAAGCTATTTGGGGGATTGTGTTGATGGCTTTGAATAAACAGAGTGTGGTAAGAGCACAGGCTCACGATTCTCCATCCAAGAGACATGAAAAGCCAAGAAGAGCAGAGAAACGTTTCAAATACAGAGAGAACAAAAGTGGAACATGGCAGATGATTATTTAATGATGTGAAACAATGGCATGCTGTTTTGGCATGCTACAGCATTAGATGTAAGGTGAACAGCACTGGGGATATGACACAAACTATAAGACTAGCATTCTGTTTAAGTACATTACAATCTGTGTGTGTGTGTGTGTGTGTGTGAGTGTGTGTTCAGAGCTCCTGGCATTAACAAACATTTTTATGTCCAGAACAGCTCAGACATCTCCAGAGTCGCAGCAACAGCATGCCTCTTGATGGTTGATGTGAGCTGCAGATTTTATTTTTAGGCTAAAATTTAATAAGAGGAGACATCACGATATACTGAATTCCCTCCACCACTCGTCATAGTCATAATAAAGAACTATAAGCGTTTACTTCCGAATCAACTAATTAAAAATGAACGATTGATTGATGAACGAATGATTTTAATACATTGGTGTTAAATTCTGGATTTGATGGTGTTTGATGGTGTTAATTTACTATAACAGCACAGTAGTTGACAGCCGTTCCAGCTGTCGTTCGAATCACAGGTTTATATCAATCCACACGTTATCATTTCTATAGAAACGTCTAATACATGGACTTGTATTACACTTGTATTTTACTGCAAATGCTGGACAAAAATGCAGAACATTACACCTCTGTGCCTGCAGGGGGCATCCTCCTATAAAGTAAGTACAAAACACTTCTTCCATACACAACCCAACTTCCTGTTTACAGACTATATAAAGTGCATTTATCCACTCAGTTAGTTTGTTTGCTTCATGTTATATTTTATTTTGCGGTACCTTCATTTAGAGCCCTAAAATAACATCCAGCATGGCCTCGCAGAATCAGACGGGCTCACAGAATCGAAATCATATTAGATCTACTCTAAACGTCTGTAATATGTTACGTTATTTGCCATTCTCTGTGTCTGTTAGTCTGACTAACTGATTCTAAACACAGTCCAAACATTTATATCATCATAAGCTTCATCTTAGTGGCAAAAAAATCTCAGAAAAACAAATTCCCACATAGTTTGAATGCACAATTTACACTGGAATGCTCTAACTTGGCAGTTTTGCAGTTGCACCACTTTGTGGTGATTATTTTCAGTGAAGCCTATAAATTCTTATATGTGAAGAGCTTAACCACATTGCACATAAAGTAAATTGTGGGATCAACTTTATATGGTCTGGTTTAACTAAACACACAAACACTCTCACACTATAACCGTATGATAACATAAGGCATTTTGGCAATGCCACTTGCCTATGAATTGCTCATTTTTATTTAGGAAAATCAGTTCTGCTCATCAATGAGTCTTTTATTGTGTGCTGAATAACTTTGTAGCTCAAATATAAGATATTTATATTAAAGCCTTAAAAACATACTGAATGTGAGCAACACTGCAACATGTCAGTAACACAAAAATGTTTCATGTATATAGAAATGCAGGCCTTCTAATGTTCAACAATAAGAGGTCTATGACTTTAGGCCAAGCCCTGCTCTTTAACTTAAACTAGAACTCTATAAATGCTTCTCTGCACACAGTTTGTGATATATGGAGAAAGATCAGTAAATAATGTGTCTGCAATAAAGTTGTCCAGCATTGGTATTACATATATATTAAATTTATAATGTTACCAATAATCATGTTTTTCCCCTCTTTTCCTGAATGCATTTTTGTTGAATGTCTGGAGAATAGTAAACACAGCATTACTAAAGTCAGTAGCTCTTCAGCATCTGCTTCAAAATGAAAAAGGGAAGAGAAACCCTAACCCTAATTATAACCCTGATCTTTCAGTGTTTTAGCTTTGGGTTTAAAGGCTCTGGATCTAAAACTTTGTGCTTAAATTCTTAAATCTCAGCATTACCAAGCTATTGGTTGTCCTTAGTTCTATCCTTTTGGCTCAAATTCTTGCAAGTACTATATGACCAACAGTATGTGGTTCCTCCCCAAACTTTTATCAGGAAATTCGAAGCTCACATTTACTTAGAATGTATTTGCATGCTCTAGCATTACACTTTCCCTTTCCCATCATCACAGAATGACAAAACCCCTGTGCACAATATGAGGTCCATAACAACGTGGCTTGAGAATGGTTATAATAGAATCGCTTGAGCTTCCAGCAGAGAGCCCTAACATCAACCTGGACCGCAAATTGAACCCCTAAATGCACATCAGGCGTTCTCCCCTGACATCAGTGTCTGATCTCACTAATGCTTTTGTGGCTGCATGAACTCAAATACCCGGACCTAAATATAGACCTTTCCCAAAAGTTGACAAGGAACTTCACCAAGCACATATAAGCCAGGTGTCCACATACTTTTGTCCATATAGTACCGATATTATACTGTACCGATACTAATAGCAAAAGTAATCAGACATCACTACATCTGTCTGACATCAGTATTGTATCACATATGATGAATGTATTCCATTTAGTGGATCATTAAAATTTATTCCCACCTCATTTGATTGGATCTAAATGTCATTTGGACTGACCTCAGTGTGACTCATGCTTTTGGTTCACACACTATGGAATCTGTGAAGATCCTTTGTCGTAATGAAGGTCCGGTGCTGGAGATTTTGGAGGTTTGATATTTCATCCCGGCAAATATGTTTTTAAACGACAGCATGTAATCAAGAGGCAGCAGAATCCGTGTGTATCCGTAACCCTCTGGTGTGTTACTCTTGTTCTCACACAGAGATCTGATTTGGTTGTCCAGAACCTCAGCCAAAGTTCTTTGAGTTCTTTCCTTTTCCACAATCACCACTTATACAACAACCATCAGCTAAGAAATCGGTCTATACTTCTAAGACATCAGTATGTAGAATAGCCCTGTAGTAACTAATTACTGTAGTGGATGCTGAACGTATAGTAGGTACCAACATAATGATAAAGTAGTTAATCCTGGGTTTACCACAGTTTTCTTGCTTCTTAGATTCCTATCACTTGGTCTGTAATGGTGCAGCAATGTCTTCCGTGATTGCAGTCACTCTGTCGATTTTACGACTGTTTGTTTTTCAGATGTGGACTGTTGGCAATGGCCACGACGCCAGCATCAGGTCCATGCTTCCATGTGTTTGTTGTTAGTGGTGCAGAAATGGCTGTTGAAACATATTTGCTGACTCCTACCAACTTTTATATTCTCTCGCATGTTTTCCACATTGCATGTTTGTGGATGTCCTAAAGAACCCTATAGACAGCAATTCGGTTGTGTCTCATGTGGCACAGATGTTAGAAGTGTTAAAAGCTAAAGGTGTTCTCATGCTAAACTCATCAACAAATTAGACCTCTGAGATGAGATCATTTTAATACAACTTAAAAAAAAAACACAGACTGGATTAAACTAGTGTGATCCTGCCATCTTTAACCATAGATTTAACATTAAGGTTTTACTGCTCAAGTGCGGCAGGATCATATAAATCAAAACCAGATCAGCAGCTTGTGTGAGTTCATGCTGGTTTTTTTTTTTTTTCAGCAGGGAGCTGCACACAAAAACAGTGTACAAAAATCGTTTATGTAAACACCCTCAAACATGCTTTGCAAATCACTTTCTAAAACAGAGCTTATTTTCCATTTAAAAAACCTCTTTTGTTGGTTTTGGAAGAGCTTTTGTTCGGTTTTAATTGAGACTCGGTGAAGCCACAACATTTGTGACTGTATCCCCACTCAGATCATTGATCTGTGTAAAAACCACAACTCCCACTCAGCTGGATTGCAAAACTCCCAACGGTCTCAATAATAGAAAGTGAGTTTGCTATATTTTGAGTTTTGCCTTCACTTTAGCCAAAAAATTCTGGGAAACTCAAATATTCCTTGGTGTTAAAAAAACATTAATTTATTCATTCAATATACATATGCAAGCACACAATAGTATTATCTTCATATGGATTTTCATTTATACAGTTTTTTAATTAAAATATATTTTTAATATAATGTCAGCTAATGGCACTGGAGACTGCTTGTACTTTTGTTTATACATGTATGGTCAGTCTGTGTGTCATGTGATTGGTTTATTTCTCTATGGTGTTTACCAGTTCTTTGTTTGCCCTTGATTATTTTGTCTACTTATACCCTGGTGTTATGTCTTATTGCAAAGTAAGACATAACAAGACAGAACTTAAGTTTGTTTATGGATATGTCTGAGATTACCCTGTCTGCCTGTGCCCCCCGATTCTGCTTTGAACTCTGAATACAAATCTTACGTTGCCCAGACTCAAACTAACACCAGTGGTGCACATTTGTATTCTGAATCTCTCTCCTGCACATTTTTAGCATC
This sequence comes from Tachysurus vachellii, assembly GCF_030014155.1. Lineage (NCBI taxonomy): Eukaryota > Metazoa > Chordata > Actinopteri > Siluriformes > Bagridae > Tachysurus > Tachysurus vachellii. Next base: position 15,397,472 of record NC_083481.1, read on the forward strand.
TATTATAATTATATAGTACACAGACTCAGGGTAACATGGCTGTTGTTAACCACAGAGAATTAGGTCTTTTGTCCTCGGGGTCATGCGGTTCAGCAAGAGAGTGAAACTATTGCTAAAAAGGAATAAAACTCACTGCATACATTTTGAGATTTGGCAGTCTGATCTCTCTGAAGACTGTTGAAACAAGACGAAACACGTGTTCAGAAAGGAAAATTTTACATAATCATATTGTTACTCAGTAGAGATTAAGTGAGAGCATGAACAAATCAGAGATGAACAGAAAGAAGAAGAGGAGAAATGTCTAACAACTTGACCGAATTAGTTTGTATGAAACGTTATGATGGTTGAGGTAAGATTACTGTGGGAGGGTTGTATCTGAAACCCTATGCTTGTGGGATTCTGATATACTTCAGAATTGTTTTTCTAATTTAACATGGAGGAAACAGACAAATTTTGCTTGGCACTGTGTGTTTTAGAGCAATTCCTCTGTGATGTGAAAATTTCCTGAGAATACAGGATGATCCTGGTGTTTCCCATCTTTATCTCTGGAATCTGGTAAACCGTACTGGGTTACTGCAGAGCTAAAACCACAGCATGTTCTCTCTCTCTCTCTCTCTCTCTCTCTCTCTCTCTTTCTCTCAAACAAAAATGCCTTTATGCTTCAAACCATATAGCATACAGTAGTTAGCATTTGTCTTCATTTTCTAACTTTTAGAACATTGTTCAACATTTAAAAATTAAGTAATGAGAAAGCATTTAGGAAAAATTCATTCTTTATACGCAAGTTTCAGTAACAAAATTAACCATGTCCAGGAAGAAATAACAGCCAATGTTTAATTAAAATACGATATTCGCTTTCTTCTTCATTTGGCATGCTTTCAAGCTCCTGCTTCTACAGTATTGTTGATAACATTGTAGACAACCCTGTTAATAAGTCTTAACAATGCTGTGAATTAGATGTATTTCTAGTAAGAAACAAAGCTTATTTCACACGAACAGTGTGTAACTTCTGAAGTGGACAACAACACAGCCAAGCTGTTTCACCTACAAAAAAAACCGTCTTCAGCTCTGAGACAAAGCAAAAAAGAGAACAGACCACAATCCAACTATACATTAAGTGAAGCACAGAATGATGGGCGGATGAGGAAGAAGAATACAGAAGCTAGAGCCATGTGCAGGGAAATGTATTCATTATTTCTAAAGGCTCTTCCAAAGGACCCTCAAGAAGTTATAATCAGTATGACTTTGCTTTGGATTTAGTTGTAGGATGATGGAAACTCTTTATGCAAAGGAAGACAAGCATAATAAGGGGCAAAGTTTTCCTCTCTTAATACGCCAATGCCAAAGAAAACTGCAGAATTAGCATTATGAATCAGAAAAACTATAATTTGAGTAGCCCTCAATATACCATTTGTTTCCCTTTGGGAAACTCTATGACTATAGAGAGGCAATGAGCAACAATGTGCCAAGTGAGGTCTACCAAAACAGAGTAGAGAATGTCATTTCTTATTTGAAATGTTTGACATCATCCTTTCATCCTTCATGCCTAGTGATTTCATTTCAAGAGTTTTCATGGTAGACAAGCCCATAACTAGAAGAAAGGTGTTACATGGTATTGTTTACCCATTACCAATAAGTCCTAAACCATCAAAAATGGCTATGTATCTATACAGTAAGAGTTAATTGTTTTTAAAACATTTTATACTACAGCACTGATAAATTCTTGATTCTGACATTGGAAGGAGTCTCCAGTATCAGCACTTTGTAAAACTAACGAATTTTCTGCTTTGAGAAAGCAACATGACAAACTGACAACAACAAAACTTGTCTTGTGAATAAAAGTACTGACATGAGCACAGGATAGTCCTTACGATTACAGCAGCAGTACTTTATACAGATACCATATGAAAATGTCTGTGCCATTTCTGTCACACTTCTGTGTCTTCCCTTTCTCACTTTTTTGGAGTAAACAGATTTTAAAAAAAAGCTTTAGTGGTTGAAATGCGTGCAAAAGAGAAAAATATTTCAAATCAGGGAACTCCACCTATATCCCATTGTCAGCACCCTGGCGAGAAGCGTCAAATTCATCTTGCCAGTGGAAATAGTGACAAAATATGTATCATGCATCAGCTGATTATCCCTTGTTTTTCTCTTCGTCTCATCAGGACATTTTCTCCCTGTCAGTGTTTTCAGTGACTCATCTCACTGAATGAGTCATTCAGTTTTTGTTGGCCTGGAGAATGTCCTGTGCAATGGTCTTATTGGACACCCGTATAATACCTGAAGACATAAACACATATTTCACTGTAGCTTAAAGCTTTATTTTTTTGTGAATAGTTGCTTGGTGAAAAGAGTCAGCTTAACAGAGAAAGAGAAAACAGGTTGATTAATCAAACATGGCAGCTAAGACACGCTCAGACAGATCTGACACCTCTGACCTAAAATACAGGTGAACAGTCTAGACAATATCAGAAGCACTCACAAAGCTCTAAATCTTAAAATGTCTGAATGGAAGAGTTCTGCCAAAAGTGATTCCCTTTCCCGCAAATGTAGTCAATCAGCCAAGACATTTTTTATTCAAGCTTCAAGGCTAAAATATCTGACATGTAATTAAAGTTGATAGTTGAAAGGTTTTAGTTAACATTGTGCCAAATGCATGACCAAACCGCACTCACTTCAAAGCATCTCGGTGTACGATGTAATCTCAAATAGATTAGAATGTCTTTTCTGATGCTGTTATCCAGAAAAAAACAAACATTCGTACAGTTGGCATGGTGCAGAAAATGAGGAGCCTGTTAAATCAGAGGTCTTTAACCCTGACTTTACTGCCACTTAACTGACTTTAAATGAAATCCTTTCTGCATCAGTGGCCAAACTGTCATCATTCTTCATGAACGGCACCAGTAAAAGATCAGGCTGGAAATCATCGAAGAACAATTTGCATCAACATTCCTTATAAAAACAAATGATATGCCACACAAGTAGGGACTGCACACTCAAACATAGAAGAACATGAAAAGAAGAGAAAGGATGAGAATTTGCTCTTGGTAAAGAAAAATGAACTATGTAATAAAAGAAATAATGATATTGGCTAATCAATGCTCCACCATTGAACAAGTGTTATAGTGCAGTACGGTACAGTAAGGTTACTATCAGATAACCACAGCGACAGGAGTTGCATGATGATGGCAAGCATTTCCTTTGCAATGCTAGCGTTAATAGTAAACACTAACTCTTAATCCTTAGTCTTAGAGGAACCGTGTTACACTTTTTCCTTCACAGCACCATCTGAAGACGTAGAGAAAAGACTTGTTATACCTTCTTTCTTTCGTATGCAGGATCTGCTCCTCAGACCACACACTGATGACGTTCTCATTTACTTAGCAAACTTTCTGGAACTTCCATTGGATTACCAAGTGAAGTAGGAATATTAACAGATTGTTGATGAATATCACTGCTGTGCAGTCTTCAAAAGGAGATATTTGTGTGTGTGTGTGTGACAAAATAATGGTTGTCTGAATATTCTGTACTACATCTAGCACCACCTACTTCCCTGATTGGTATTCTTAGCATGATTAGGGAACCAATTTACTTGCTTAGAAATGAAAATAACCGTCAAATACAGTACTGTGACCATGGATAATTGTAGCATGACATATTGTAGTGCTCAATGGAAACATTTTTTTAGTTATGTGATTAATAATATTTGTAATGTTGTACTATAGCTCAGCTTCCAAGAAGCCCATTTCTCTACAGAGGTTCAACTATTCCCTGCTCTCAAACACACCTAATCCAAGTAAAATGCTTGACAATTAGATTTTTAAACTGAAACTGGTGTGTTGCCATTACAACTAATTACATCCAAAATACCCCAGCCAGTGATTCTTACCCCAGTGTTACATCATCCACTTTACTGTAGGTGTCACATCACGTATACAACAGACGCACACGGCATAGACAAGGAGTTTTTAATACACTTTTACGTTTACAAATTTTCCAAAAGTACAAATCGTTAGCTTAAATACCAAGTGTTACTTTATTACGTACGAGAATATCCAGCACTTACCCATGATGCATTGCATCCATACAAATAAACAGCTTTTTTGTTTGTTTTTTTGTTTACAAGTCTTACAAAATGTTAACATACAGCTTTGCTATGGTAATAGATATTATTATACAGTACAGTATAATATGCTGCCAGTAGTTACAACTAATTTAGAAACAGGAAGGCGTTTATACACAATTTGAACACAATTCTCAAACTGGCTGATTATAATCATCATAAAATGAAAAGATTAATGGCCATTTTTGTTCATCCTTGCAGCACTCATCTTAACAAGGCCTCATCATCAAGCCCTTCTGCTTTTCTCGTTTTAAATAGAGAACGAAGACTAACTTCTGCCAATAAAAGTGTGCATTCTGTGCTGATTTGTACCGAGGTTGATTCTTGTACAACATCAGTATGGATTCGCAGACAGTCCTGAGTTGCTAATAAAGAACCTCCTATGTTAAGTAATATTCATATATCATAAGTTTACATCTAGTCTTTTCACAAACAGGAAATTCTTAGAAATTGCAGCAAGTCTACAGGGAAATGGTAGGAAAAAAGTCAGAATTAACATTGAAATAAAATAAGTCCAAATTACATGGCAGTTGAATTAGTCTTGAGTGGAATAAAATCTCCAGAAAATATTACACAACCGCTTTTTACAGTTAAAGTTTGTTACTTATAGCATGTGGAAATTTGTAAAAGTTGTGGAAACATTAAGACATCATTTTTAATATTGTACTCGAGTACTCGAGTCCTGAGCCTATTTGACTGGTCGAATTAATTAAAATAAATAACGTCGACTCAGGTGTTCATACTGTAAATAGGCAGAAAAGTTCTGGACACTTTTAAATAATCAAGTCATGTCTGAATAACTCATAAGTGAAGGTTTGGATTTTTTTGTTCATGTATTCCTGGCAAAAAAAAAAACCTACATTAGATCATATCTGCAAATAATCATGTTGATTATAATAGGAAAAGGAAAAAAAAATGCATCATATATAGCAAAGCCTTGAACAACTTTTACATCCAAGCATATCAGAAAGCATACAGAGGACCACACACACACACACACACACAGCATCGCTTTCACCATGTCCATGTCACTGTTGCTGTTTCAGATTTAACCTTTTACCTTCCTGGCTTTAGTAACAATAAACACTCCTTTTTTGTGTGTGTGTGCGAACACTCTAGACATGATCGAGCTCACCATTATTCAGCACGGTATATAAGAAGGTTTTCTGGAAAATACCAGTGTACAGCGCAGTAACTACAAAAGCGCTCAGTCCCTTAGACGTCGTTCTCTTTTTAACCTTTAAATCCGGTGGAAGTTTGGATCGATACGTTAAAAAAGGTTTGAAAAGCAACAGTGCAAGTTACACCTCAATTATACCTCTTCATTTCTCACAAACCCCGAAACACAAGCGAACGATTTCACACAACATAAAATCGATTTTTTGTTTAAGCCCTAGTAAAAATACAGACTAAGCAAAAATAAATCAACTTTGTCACTCTGTAATCAACAAAACTAAACACCTTACATTTCAATATAAGTCTCTCTTTCTCTTTTTTTTTTTTTTTTTGAAACCCTTACATATATATATATTTTTATATATTTGACATATGGATACATGCAGAGAGGTTCTAGTGGACCCAGTCTGACCCAGAATAAAGAGCCAAGGTTATGGCTCAGATTCAATATGGAAATGTGGTTTAAACTGCTTGGACATCTGAATGTTAGACCTTTTAAAAAAATAATCATGATGCATGAAAGAAATTCTAAAAAGACAGAATGATAGACTTTCCCTGTTGTCCCTTTGTTCCAGATATAGACCTTGTGGTTTTTATTAGTTTTGCATCTCAGTTGAATTTCATAAACTGTAATCGTAATAGAATATGATCTTGATATGAATAATGCAAAACAGGGCAAGCTTGTAAAGCATGAAATAAAAAAAAAAATAAAATGTCCTGTACACACTAAAATGTCACACAAATCACAAAAAAATGGTGTATGGGAACAAATCAAATGGGACACATGAGGTACAATAAAAAGTTCTTTAATGCCTTTTTTTTATATGTTTTTTTTTTGGATTGGTTCAATGGTGCAGTACCAAAGTTAGAAATATTACAACGGACCCCCATGTCAAGGAAAAAGATCCTTTCTTCTGTCTAAATATACATGTGGTAGCCTGGGATAATTTTACACACTATACAGTATCTAGCTCTGAAGACTTCATAGAAATAGGTTACTGAGTTGGGGTTTAGGGATTAGGAGGGTTTGAAACAAAAAAAAAAAAAAACGGATACTGATTAAACGGATTAAGACGGATACTGTATGTATTTATCATGTTGTAGTTACTTAGATTGAGGGTGTAGATATAAATATTTAAAAAAAAAAAAAAAAAAAAAACGTGTGACACTAACAACCCTAGTCTCAATCAGAAGTAAAGTTAGAACGGTTATAGAGTCTGGATACATTAAAAAAAAGTGTAAAAGGGGCGCAGAAGCATTTTAACAGCTGTTTACAAACCAGATTAATTGGACGATCTACAACCCTTCAGTTTGGGAAGCAACATCGCTTACATTTCTATAGGAAAAATGAATGCATTTGTTCTCTCTTTACAGAACGTAAAGATCTTTGCAAGATGACAACCATGAAAGTTTTAGTGAAGCCACGGTGACAGATTTTCCCAGGCCACCACATTAACTCTGTATTCAATTTATATGTCAGATAATAAATCCTCTATCATGTATTTAAAACCCCAAATCCTTAGCACAGCGTCATCCCCTGAGTAAAACCATCAGTAAAAGAAACAGGTTTCTATAAAAACGTTTACATGAGTGGTAACAGACATTAAATACACACACAGACATACAAACACACAGACACACACACACGCACGCACGCACACACAGACAGAGCCCTGCTGCAGTGTTTACATTTAAAGCATCCGACACCCAGACAGATCATAATGGCATTGAACAGAGTTAAACACGAGGCGTTAATAACTCGAACATCTGCAACCATGAAGGCACTGAAGACTGTGTCTGACGCGTGAAAAAAGAAAAGTTCCATGAAACAACGAGACTTGGTGTGTTGCAGCACAATAATACATAAAGTCCTATATGGACACAATGTGTACAAGTAAAATTCTGTACAAATGTTTGAAATAATGTCAATTAGACTGTGTGTGTGTGTGTGTGTGTGTGTGTGTGTGTGTGTGTGTGTGTGTGTGTGTGTGTGTGTGAGTGAGTAATATATGCTTCTAAATATGTCCATGTCCTAGTGGGAATTTTTGGCTACACCAAGAAATATTTTATAGACTTTTTCTAAAATCTTTTATAGACTAGATTTTATAGAAATGTCCCACGAGGAAAGGAATATCTGCTGATTTCTATTTTTGTGGATACATTTAGGTGGTTTATTAAAGAAAAAAACACAACTTTTGCTTGCTGAAGTTGAGACTCAGGGTAGATTTAGGTGCAGCACGGCATTAATAAACCGAATTAGATAAATGTGCGTGTTCGTGTGTGTGTTTGCCGATCACACATGAAGCTGTGTTTAGCGTGCAAGCTTAAAAAGATCGGAGGACCCATTTCACAACTAAAAACACACCTAAAACCACTTTTCCAAGACAGAAAGATGAAACATCATGTAGTTTGTAAAACAGAAGATAAAACACTGTCCAATCTCGATCCGTTACTCATAATGCAACTGCGGCATGCATATCTCTCTCTGTCTCCTTCCTCTTGCAGAGCTCACCTCTCTGTAAACAGAAACCCTCTGTTGGCATAGCGACCCCCTTTCCCACCTCAAATTCTTTACACTACGGCGCCACCTAGTGGCCAAGCGCTGGAGTTACTCAATATTCCTGGCCAGACTGGGGGTGAGGCAGGACTCCAGTAGAAACATGGGACAGTCAAGTCATTGGTTGCAGCAGGATGATTGACGGGTTCAGACCCGGCTGGTCGGGTGGACGCAGAAGGCGCAGTTCTGGATGCCGTCGCGCGCTTCCCCTTCGCCGGCGCTTTCTGAGCAGCCGTTATTGTCCCTCTGAGAGGCTACAGACATGGAGACAGACAACAAACACCCCATAACTATTACGATTCCTAAATTACCCACAACATTTTATTACTTTACACTTTAATCTGTTCTAAACTGCTCATTCTTCAATCGACGTGTAGGAAAAAAAAAAAAAAAGTACAAAAGTAGAATTATTTTATATTTAAATTTAAAATAGAAGCCACCCAGACTATTTTACTGAGATTACCATACGTTTCTGTATAGAAATGTAGAGATATAAAAAAAAAAAAAAAACATCTTAGGATGCAGGATCACTTCTTAGCTACACGAAAGTCGCTCCCGTATAAAACTAAAGAAGCAAACAGACATCATCTTGGCAGACTGACTAGATTTGTGTAAGTATATGTGGATGTGCGTTTTTATGGAGGAACTGACTGCTTTGCTCGTCCTCTTCCTCCTCGGTTCCTTCAGGCAGCAGGAGGCGCTCGCTGCAGGGGCTGTGGGGCGACAGCTGACTCTGCCCCTCTTGACTGGTGCCCAGCTGAAGGCGGCGCATGTGCCGGACTACCGCTGTGGCATTAAACGCTTGCTAAGAGAGAGACAGACGAGAGAGAGCTTAAAAATATAAGCTTGTGCTTAGACAGGAAATCTTCAGATCAGCCATGTTTGTCTTCTTAATCTAAGAGGATTATGTTCAAACATGATTCATATGATTATTTGGTTATATTCAAAATCGAGCTCTATTTTGGTCAAAAGTGTCGTGTAGCTTTCCAGGGATACGGTACATAAAAAAATCGGTATATAAACTGTACTGCACCGACCTTCCATTTGCTCTTGGCGAAGTTCTTCTTGATCTGAGCGCTCACAGATTCGTGGATGTTCTTGTCCAGTGCAGTATCACCAGCAATCCTGAAATGAAACAAAAAAAAATCTAAATACTTCAGTTCTTTCCATTGAGATCCAAGTTAGTCATCTGGCTGTGTTCCTGCCAAGGAAAGCGAAAGCTTTAAAGCCACTTGGACGGAGCCAAAACAGAACTGGATCGAGCCGGATTAACCACGCAATCTGTTGGGAGAAAACGTTCAACTCGTTCAAGCAGAACTATTATTTTGTGAAAAGATGTAAGTGTAATTTATAACGTTTTGATCTGGAAGTTGAACTGAAAGGGGATGTGGTAGCTTAGTGGTTAAGGTGTTGGGCTACCAATCGGAACCTTGACCCTCAATTGCTCAGGAGCTTGGAGTTGGATAAAAAATGTAAGTCGCTCTGGATAAGATCGTCTGCTAAATAATGTAAATGTAATGTAAATGAAACAAAAACGGAACTTTTCTTGTTGAAAGCCGAGTGTGTGATCATTCCAAAACAGTTCATTTATTCAGGAATAATCTCTATCCCTTCTCCCTCTATTTGAATATTTACATTTAAACAATGCCCAAGTTCTTTTTGTGCTCCATTTGGACGCTTGTTTATGTTCACTTGGGAAGCAAAGATCACTAAACGTCAAACTGAATTCTGACACAATTATTTCATGATTTTATGCATTTAGTGCTGGGTTTAAATCTGAAATATGAACACGATTATCTTCAAAATGAAATAACTACACGAATAACGGTGACGCTCGAATATATACGGAGTAACATGCATTTCATACCAGGGATGCTGCAGTGCTTGTTCACACGTGTAGCGCCTTTTCGGGTCTCTCTCCATCAGGTTCACGATGAAGTCCTTAGCTGAGAATAAAAATCACAATTCCAGCTCAGTCTACGATGTTAGTGTCTGAAGCTTTTCCATTCTGTCAGCTCTAGTAACACAGAACAGGCTCAGGAAGGAGAAAAAAAATTTGATTAGCTCTTCTCCCAAGGCCTGGTGTAGTAATAAATTGGGGAGTTTGAGAGCTTGTTATTTTTATTATTATTCTTATTATTATTAACGAGCAGTCTGGCAGGTGTTCAGAGGAACAGAGCAAAGTCTGGACAGGAATAACACGGGCTTGATGTAAAGCAGAGGAATCGTGAGAAGATGGAAAAGGTGCTACCTGAATCAGAGATGTCGTCCCAGTACGGCGAGTCGAACTCGTACTCGGCTTTCAGGATCTGCTCGAAGAGCTTGGCATCGTTCTCGTCGTAAAATGGCGGATAGCCGCACAAGCTGACGGAGACAGGGAGAGATGTGAGGATTTAAGAACTTGGATCTTACTGAACAGGACCAGAGACTGAGGGACAGCATGTGATGGATAAAATAAAATAATAATAATAATGATAATAAGAATAAGCCTGATTTATATTTCCAACTAAATTTGTATCATGACTGATTTGGGATGTTCCAGGAGATTAATTTTAATTCTAAACAGTAAACAGATGACAGATTCTTCGATGTGAGTGTTTTCTGTGCTGGTCACAACTAAGCTAGCTGCCACTCAGGATATCAGTCGTATTTAACGCTTACAGTATGTACGCGATGACGCCGATAGACCAGCAGTCCACTGCTTTACTGTACGGCTTCTGCGCCAAAACCTCTGGAGCTGAAGAAAAAAGAAAAAAGAAAAAAAAAACACCTATTAACACTTCACACGTGCACGAGCTCGTCTTGCCGTCTCTGTTTCTATAGTAACAACTTACAAAGGGACTTGAATAGTAGACACAGGGTCCACGTAACCAGATAATACGGATTACGACACGTTCCTGTTTCTATTCTATTCAATTCTAGTAAGTATACGATGAGAGAACAGATACGACGTATGCTAGTGTGCGGCTTACCGACATATCCAGGAGTGCCGCATGCCGTGCTCATGACTATACCCGAGCCCTCGATCTTCGACAAGCCAAAATCGCTGATCATGATCTTCGAGTCCTCGTCCATGCTGTAATATAGCAGGTTCTCTGGCTGGAAAATAAAAAAAAACTGCATAATGATGCATACAAACACATAGTCTCTCTCTCTTACTCTCTCTCTCTCTCTCTCTCGATCTCATTGATCTGAATCATGTTCATGTAGAAGCTTAATTAGTTTATCCATGCACGAGAATTAATCTGTATGTCCTTCACTTTACTTCACTTCATGTAAACAAATGAGCTTGTTAAGCCCACAGACTAACAAGACTAATAACTGTGACCTCCGAAACCAGAGAGGAACATAATCATGTTAATTAGTCACAGTACGCACAGGCTTCTCAGATTTGAGCAGCAAAGGAAGGGGAAGATGGGATCGCCAAATAAAATAGGGAATTTTTACACGTTCAGATCAGACTGTTTGGCTTATTTTCACTCACACACACACACACACATATATATATATATATACACACTTCCTTTTAGTCCCACCTTCAGGTCTCGATGCACTATGCCCATGTCATGAAGATACTTCACGGCGTCCAGGATCTGCTGGATGAGCTTGCTGGCGTCTTTCTCCGTGTAAAAACCTTTTTCAACAATCCTGTCAAAGAGCTCGCCGCCAGACACCCTGCAAAGAGAGAAATATGCTGTGGAAACTGTATGAAACACACACACACACACACAGTTACACTTCAGACAGACTGCATCACAGCATGGACCATTGTGACCAGCTGGTGGTGCTGCTGCCGTCCTTCTCCACTAGGAGGAGCTCTTGTGCTCGTTTTCCACCTCCTACTCTCCACTCACGCAGGTTAAAGTCGACTCGTGTGTGAATCAGAGAAACATTTTATTTCTCTGTAAATCAAGCGTCATTATGTGTGCAATCTGTTTCCCCCGTTTCAATCTGCTTTGGTGAAGCTACTGAGAAATAGAAACACAACCCAACACGCAGTGAGTGTTGCGAGGACACACACACACACACACACACACACACACACACACACACACACACACACACACACACACACACACACACACACACACACACACACACACACACACACACACACACACACACACACACACACACACACACACACACACACACACACACACACACACACACACACACACACACACACACACACACACACACACACACACACACACACACACTTGAACCCTAGCTGAGATAAAAGACCTGGCAGACTCAGCACTTTCCAGCTCGTATGTTAATCCCTTCTCTTCTCCGCCACTAAACTCCATCCGCCTCTCCATCCATCCTTACACACCTTTCCAGCAATCTCTCTACCGTCACCAACGTTTCCATCCATCTTATCTCCACCCCTTTTTCCATCTTGACTGCTCTCTTCATCCCTCTCATTACCCCTTCTCCTTCTCCCCAGCCCCCGAGCAATATCTTCACTGTTCTCTCCATCTCTTGTCCATCTCTCTTCTTATCCCTTGACTGATCTATGTCTCATGCATAACTTTAGCCAAATCTTTCTTTATCCCACCATTCCATAACCTCTCTTTTTTTATCCATCCATCCGTCTGTCCATCCGTCTGTCCAAACCTATCCCCATTTATTAACCCCTTCCTTTCGTTATCCATCTCCTCATCTCATTAATCTCCTTCTACCCTCTGTTCATTGCTCTTGCTATCTCTTTTCCGTTTACCTGCCCCTCATCTTATTCTCTCCGTTTTCTTCATCCACATTTCCCGTCATCATCTCTCCCTTTCATCACCCCTTTTTTATCCATCACCGTCTCCCTCCGTGTCATTTTTCTTCCTTTGCTGCATCTATTCCTCCCTCCATTCTCTCTCCCTCTTCCTCCTTTTATTTAGCTATCCATCCTTGTCTTCCTTCCTCCGTCCATCCCTCGCTTTTCACTGACCTCCTTTTCCCATAAGTTCTAATTATCCTCCTCTCTGCTCTCTATTGTAATCTAAACCTTCACACACCATGTCCACGTGCTGGTTAGTTCTCCCTTTCTCTTCACTCGTTTTTCTCTCCCCTGTTCCTCTTTTGTGACATTTCAGCTGACAGGTGGGAGGACACAGGTGTGGGCACATGCTCCCAGGGCTGCTCAGTGGGCGGGTAATGTGTGCGTGTGTGTGTGTGCGCGCGTGCATGTGATCTGGTGTGTTTGTCAGCCTTTACATTGATTTCTCAGTGGATGAGACAATAGAGAGTCTCCAAGGCACATGTGTAATTAAAGGGCTTTGACATCACACGTAAAAGAGAGAGAGAGAGAGAGAGAGAGAGAGAGAGAGAGAGAGAGAGAGAGAGAGAGAGAGAGAGAGAGAGAGAGAGAGAGAGAGAGAGAGAGAGAGAGAGAGAACTACCATAATTGGTTAACAGGACATGATTATGGCTCTCAGACACACATCCGGCTAGACACACTGTACTTTGCCTACACACACAAAATTTCATACTGATCACACTGTGTGTGTTAAACAAACAAATACAGTCACAAGGCTCACAAACTACACATACACCATCATCATCATCATCATCATCTAAAAAACAATAATATTTTGCACATAGCAACCTCCAATTAGTGTGATCATTACGAGGACGTAATAGCTGCTTTATTTTACTCACCTAAACACTCTCTCTACTTTTTTGGCATTTTTTTTGTGTGTAAGAAGGTATGTATAACAATAATAGGTGTAGTATTAATAGTTAGTATTAAAAATAAACATTTGAGGGCACATTCACACCTAGGGGCAGATCGAAAGCCCAAACCCTGGAGCTGTGATGCAGAAAAACACCTTTATATACAATCCATATGTAATCGGTATCATTCTTCCTGGAGATGATCTTCAGTGGATTTTCTCTCTCATGACTAACTTCTCTACAACTTTATCTGGATGAACAAAGATGGAGAAATACAGAATCCTGCGTTATCAAACGACGACTGGAAAAAGAAAGCTCGAGTCGGAAAGGAGGATTCGTATCCAGCGAGCCTGCTTGCAGGAGAAATCCCAGCTGGAACGTGCTGAATGATGCCACATGGTTTTGTAATGTGTTTTCTTTCGAGATGAAAGCGCTGGCTGGGAGAGTCTTGCTCTTGCTAATGTACAGCTCTGAACTTGACCTTTAGAAAGCCAGAAACAGACAAGCAACACCTTCCTTATTGGTGCTGAGCTATGTGAAGAATATTTACTTGGTTTACATACACTACGTTTACGGCACGATATCACGTGTAACCGAGCTATTATATTAAACAAATATAGCTGTACAACTGACAACAACAACAAAACAACCAACAAAATTAAAGAAAACCAAACAACAAAACAAAAAGGAGACAAAACGCAAAACAAACCCTTCCAAAAGAATCAAAACAACAGAATGCAACAGACTCAAAATAACCAACTAAACAAAACTCACTAACAGGATCATGCTTTCTTTCTTAAAAAAGACAAATAAAGAACTAGAAGTTGCACTGAGGAAAAAAAAAACTGTGTAACCAAAAAGCATTTATCTTATTTTAGGGTATTGTATTGTGTTGTCCATTTCAGCAACCACAAACACTCTGACACACACACACACACACACACACACACACACACACACACACAGTCTTTAGTGATAAATTCTTCCATTCTGTCTTTAGTGATAAATGCAGTCAAGGATCAAAACATAAATATTGTCTGAAATAGGGAGCTAAAAGAAGCAGCTGAACTAGATCATGAGTGGCTTCTTTATAAGTCAGGCTCGCACTCGCTGTCACTCTGGCACTCGCACACACACACTGGCACTCGCTGTCACTCTCGCACACGCACACACTCGCACACACACACACACACACACACACACACACACACACACTCGCGCGCGCGCACACACACACACACACACACACACACACACTCGCGCGCACACACACACACACACACTCGCGCGCACACACACACACTCGCGCGCACACACACACACACACACACTCGCGCGCACACACACACACACACTCGCGCGCACACACACACTCGCGCGCACACACACACTCGCGCGCACACACACACTCGCGCGCACACACACACACACTCGCGCGCGCGCACACACACACTCGCGCGCGCGCACACACACACACACTCGCGCGCGCGCGCGCACACACACACACACACACTCGCGCGCGCGCGCACACACACACACACACACTCGCGCGCGCGCGCACACACACACACACACACACTCGCGCGCACACACACACACACACACTCGCGCGCACACACACACACACACACACACTCGCGCGCACACACACACACACACACACACTCGCGCGCACACACACACACACACACACTCGCGCGCACACACACACACACACACACACACACACACTCGCGCGCACACACACACACTCGCGCGCACACACACACACACACACTCGCGCGCACACACTCCATTAGCCCAAAGACAGACTTCACTTACAGCTGCATGACGAGGTAGAGGTACGATTTGTTCTCATAGATGTCCTCCAAAGAAACAATGTTGGCGTGTTTAATCCTATAGGAAAGAGTAAGAAAGTGGGACAGAGATAAATAATTAACCACGATACACACACCACAAACTGAAATATTTAAGAGTCGTTATGTAAAAAAAAAAAAAACACAACAACAAAAAATTATTTCTGCAACTAAGCCAGGTCTTGTTCCTGTTCGGAATTTAAGGACAAAATAATTCAGGACATGTTCCTCAGCTTGTACACTTCATAACGATCCATTGGACATTTGCAGTTAAACAACAGACTGTGAGGTTAAAATATAGATTTCAGTTATTTCTATGAAAATGAAACACGGCACACAACATTTTAGGTTATTTATTCACAGCTCACTTGGTTTTTTTTTCCCACCACCTGTGAATCAGTGCTTTATTTGTTTAGAGTCAACAGATGATTCATCCGATGTAGATGCAAATTCTCTCAAGCTGAAGATGACATAATTGCTGAAACTGTCCAAATAAAATCCCCACGAGGTTAGACAACTCTCATGAGTCTTGTCCTAGTTCAGACTGAAAAGAATGACTGACTGTATACAGCTAAGACAGCGCTGAAACCTTTAACACTGGATCTCTAATCCACCACAAGACAAAACAATACATAAGGAACAATAACAGCAGCTGGAGTTCTGTAACTGAAATATTTAATCAGATACTCTACAAATCTCAGTAAAATCCCCCCCCTCGCACCGGCTCTCTCGCACCGGCTCTCCATTAGCCCAAAGACAGAAATATTTAATCACATACTCTACAAAGGTTTTGACCGCCGATATTCATATTGAGTCGTCTGTTACAATAACGACATCCTTACAATTAATCTCTGATTAAAACATCTCAGTAAAATTTCATACTTTTATTAATTATGCATAATAATGGATAAAATCTGATCTCTGGTTACTAAATTGACTGATTCCGCAACCAGGATGTATCTACACCACGAGGTAAGTGATCATGAGATATGTTCTGGATTAACAGTGATCCTGATCTGTTATCTGTTGTTTAGTTTCACTCCAATTCTTCAGTCTAAGCGTTTCAGCTAATTACCGTCCTTCGCAAGCCGCTATCTTTCTTGACGTGTTTCTATTATAAATGTTTTTATTAATGATCTACAGAGGTGTTGGCATCACAGTCCACCTCTTCGTTCCTTTCTCTCTCACTTCAGCTCCAGTCAATAATAATTCTCTTTTGCTTTCTCTATACCTGCTGGGTTAAAAGTGAAAGAGAGAGAGAGAAAGAGAGAGAGAGAGAGAGAGAGAGAGAGAGAGCGCACTATGTGTGGGTTCTCACCGGGTTGCCTTGTGGATTCCCACACACGCCTGAGGCACATAACACGACCGACACATGCAGGTGAGTCACCAGCCCACTGAGCCTTTCATTCCTTTCTCTTTCTCACACACACACACACTCGCACTCATTCTCTAACTTTTCCTCCCCCCAGGCACCGGTCACGTCCTGTACATGCTGTCAGTTCGCCCTGTCTTTCTCTCTCGATTGCTCGTTGACTCTCCACCCCCTCTGTGCGTGGGGTCCGGGTCGACTCCACAGGTGGTGGGTGGTTTGAGGCACGGCACTAAGGAACTCAAACAATATTCCTTTATAATACATGCAGAGGCTTCTTTTCTGAGGTGACAAAAATGAAAGAAAGACAGATATAAAGATAGACAGAGGCAAAAAAGGAAAGCGAGACAGACCGACAAACTAAAAGAGAGAGAAAAAAGAAGGTGGCCAAAAGACAGAAAGACTGACAGGGGAAAAAAGAAAGACAGACGAACTACAGAAAAAAAACAACAGACTGGGATAAAAAAGAAGGAACGGTAAGAAGGCAAATAGAGCAAATTTATGCATAAAAATATAAAGGAAAGGTAGAAAGACAGAGAGATCATCTGAGAAACAAAAAAAACAAGAAAGACAAAGAAAGAAAGGCAGAAAAAATAAGAGACAGGTAGACACGAACAGACAGACAAAGACATACAAGGAAAAATTGAGGAAAAACAAAAGTGAGTCAGAAGTAAGAAAGAAGAAAGATAAAAAAAGAAATATTAAGACTGACATTAAAAAAGAAATGGGAAAAAAAAGGAGGAAAGACAGACAAAGCTTTGTGGATAATGAGCTCTAACTAAATAAAAGGCTTAACATAATTATTCATATTCTGTGTTAATTCTTTCAAATCCAAGTGAATCTTCTGGAAATGTTGTATAAAAGCTTCAGGCCAGAACAACACTAACATGTTTTTACAAACTGTCAAAAGGTTTAAGGCTGGTCAGTCTGTTTTGTTGGAGATAAAAGCCTACGTTTTTCCAAGCAGAATAAGAATTCTGTAGTAATGGTGATTCATGTAATCACACTGCACATTTTCTTTAAGGCACAAGGTGACAAACAATTCTCTAAACACACGAAGAAACAGGACAGAATTAAACCCAAATAAAACGTGAATCTAAAATAAGAAATTAAAAGCAACAATTTATGGCTTATGGCTAATATTTACTTTTGCTTCATTGATTTATTTTACTAAATTATTAGAAATATCAAAGATGCACTTTTGTGTGTCAGAGAGTCACATTCTGACAAACCTGAGATTTCAGACTTTTTAGTAGTCTAACACAATGCACTAGTGTAGTTCAACAAAAAATATTGACAAACATCGCATCCACCTACCTTCACTAAAGAGTACTATACTATACTGTGCCGTACCATAAGACAATATTTTATTATACCATACCGTTCTTCACTGTATTACACTACACTGTGCTAGACCATTACAGACTATACCACACTACACCTGAGTATACTATATCCATACCATACTACACCTGAGTATACTATATCCATACCATACTACACTATAATACAATACCAGACTACACAGTATTACACTACACTGTACTAGACCATAACATACTATACTACACCTGAGTATACTATATCCATACCATACTACAGTATACAATAACACAATATACTGCATTATACTATACCAGACTACATTAATACAAGACTAACATACTATACAACACTACATTATACCATACTACACTATACTATAATATAATAGACCATAACATACTATACAACACTACATTATACCATACTACACTATACAACACTACCTTATACCATACTACACTATACTATAAACCACAACACTACATTATACCATACTACACTATACTATAAACCATAACATACTATACAACACTACCTTATACCATACTACACTATACTATAACCCATAACATAGTATACAACACTACGTTATACCATACTACACTATACTATAGTATAATAGACCATAACATACTATACAACACTACCTTATACCATACTACACTATACTATAGTATAATAGACCATAACATACTATACAACACTACCTTATACCATACTACACTATACTATAAACCACAACACTACTTTATACCATACTACACTATACTATAACCCATAACATACCATACAACACTACCTTATACCATACTACACTATACTATAAACCACAACACTACTTTATACCATACTACACTATACTATAACCCATAACATACCATACAACACTACCTTATACCATACTACACTATACTATAAACCACAACACTACCTTATACCATACTACACTATACTATAACCCATAACATACTACACTATACTATATTACTATACTACACTGTCTCGTGCAATGTCAATGTACAATGTCACGATCACCTGATGGTATGTTTAAGCATGTGGTGCTGAAAACTAGAATAAGACAGAGGTCTCAAACTTGTTTTATCAATTGGTCTTTATACATCTTATTAGATTAGATTAGATTATTCTTTCTTGATTGATTAATTTCACCCCCGACAAGAGTATGGACATAAATGTGAATATCAGATGTGACTGTGTCACTATGAGGTTCCACACAATCACCTCAAGAGATGCTGCAATCTGGAGAGTTGATGCTATAAACATGAGAGACTAATTTAAAAAAAAAAAAAAAGGAACAGAAAACAAGGAAGCAATAAGACCGAACTATGAAGCATGTCCTTGTATAAATGTGCAGACGAAAGGAAGGTGTTCCTCTATCACACGTTCGTTCACATCCCTCTCTGATCTCCAGGTCAGTGTAGCGGCAGTAACCCAGGCAACGCGTGCACACGCGTCCTAAAAATAGCTTTAGCACCTTCAGAGCAAGTCTTTTTCCAGAGTGCCTGGTGAATCCAGCGGTTCATATGGGAGATCCTTAAACCACCGTGACTTCAGCAAGTGTGGGCGCGGCAGTGTGTATATATAGGTGAAATTGTTTTCAAATTTTTTAACATGTATTTTATGTGTGCTGAGTGATAAATACACGCACATAAAAATGTACCTTTGAACACCGTCCATAAAATCCCCTAAATTATATTTATACTCATAACTGGTTAACTGAATTTTATTATACCCATCATTATTAATGTTTGTTTTGGCCTGTGAATGATGCAAGACGTTTCAGTTTTCAGATGGTTGGACTACAAGCAAGTCTGGTGATGCATCACGGTATTGACAGACGTGACCTCTTTTTAACATTGCCTTTCCACCGTGATCTCCCAGGATGCAATGCAACTACCTGAACTGTAATTTCATTGCATAAAACTATTTATTTTTTTTTTTATCTAAACTGACATGTTTGGCATTGGGGTGCGTGCGTGCATGTATATATATATAAATATATAAAAGAGTAGTATAATGAAAATAGTTACTTGTGAAGAACGGCGATTTCGTTTTCAATGCTGTTCTCTTTCCCTTCTAGAGCTTTCTTCGGAATACACTTTATTGCCACCAACTTCAATGTTTGCTTTTCCTCGGCTAGGACGACCTCGGAGAACGCACCACTGCACCACGCACATCCAGAGAGAGAGAGAGAGAGAGAGAGAGAGAGAGAGAGAGATTCAGAGTTAATAAACAAATCATCACACTTATGAAATATGAATATATGAATATGAAATACTGCAAGTTTATTAAAACAGTTTTACTCTCAAAAATAAAGATGATCGTTACCCTGATCTGCAAACGCTCCTGTTTCTAAAGACAAGAGTTCTTTCAGTCTGTTTAAATAAAATTAAATCTTGCTTTTCTTGCAACTTTCTACAAATGTATAGCAATAAAACAGAAGTCCTTCTCGTTGGCTCCAAGTCCACCTTAGCCAGTGTTGATAGTTTTTCAGTAATATTGATAATCCCACTGTTTTTCCTTCCCCTAAGGTAAAGAGTTTGGTTGTCATTATAGATAGAACTCTATCCTTAAAGGCTCATTTTAATAATGTTACTCGATCTGCATACTTTTCACCTCCGCAATATTAATTGCCTCCGCCCAATCTTGACACAACACAGTACTTCCATGAATGCTTAGAGCATTCAGTTTCCCTGCTGACATCAGAAGTACAGACTCTTTAACAACCTTTAAATCCAGACTCGAAACCTCACATGTTTAGAAATGCATTTTCCATTTAAACTTTTTTCTTTGCTTTTATTATTCTGTTGTTTATTTGTACGTTTTATATTATGCTGTGTGTTTTAAATGTATTTTGTAAGGTGACCTTGAGAGTTTGGAAGGCGCCCGTAAATAAAACGTATTATTATTATTACTACAATTAAATCAAATTGATGCAGATTGCGAGCGATTATGGGAAAGCACGGACCCTGACCTGACAGCTCAAACTATTTCCTGGAATTTGCTGCTTCTGTTTACACACGTCTGAGGATTTCCAGTGAAACGATAGATCTTGCATAACATGTTTTTTTCCCTGTGTCGTTTCCCCCCAAAGGGTTTGTCACAACATAATGGACCCTTTAAAGACGGGAGAAAGAGGGTGGTGGTGGTTGTTAAACAAACCAATACAGTCACAAGGCTCGCAAACTATATTTGAAATGAACAAAAAAAAAAAAAAAAAAAGAGAGGAAGAAGAAGATGTGTGAAAGGTAATGGTCGCAGTACAGGTCTGGACAAGCATCATCTGTGGATGGACAGAAGACAGGTTGAATCACAGGTAACATATGATGATTCTCACCTGTGGTTTATTACCACAAGCCTACTTAATTGTGTCTCTATGTCTTTAGTGAGAGAGAGAGAGAGAGAGAGAGAATTACAGATGGAGCTCAAGACACACACACACACACACACAAGAGCGTAAACTTAAACCTGATGAAGCGAAACTGCATCCTGAAACCGTTTCCTGTCTTTGTCCTGTTTAATTTTTTTTCTTATTTGTTTGCGATATCTGTTTTGAGGTTTAGTACTCTAGTTAATATGGTAAAAGAGTAGCTGAGTTTCGGGGCCAGGTTGAAGGTCGTGGTGTTATTTTTGGTGTCTGTTTTTTATAGATAAGTTTTTGTGTATGTGTGTGTGTGTGATCCTTGAGAAGGCCACTGAGAAGAGAACTCGTACTGACAGTTCGGCAAATACTGAGAATACATTACGAGCTCATGGCGCTCCGATACTGATAAACTGAATCAGCCGGGTCAGATTTATTTTATTATTTTATTTTTGAGTCACACACAGTTTCACAAGAGGTCTTTGGCAGCTATAGAGCAAAAGCATGCTACAGCAAATAAGTGAATTAATGCGTGCCCTAACGTGTGCATTCAGCTGCAGAGAAACCTAGAGAATGTGTGTGGTCTCTCGAGTGTC